>NC_079194.1:3354011-3654011 GCF_029499605.1 Hyla sarda
ATCTCCGTCTACTTTTTACAAATGTTTTCTCTGATAAAAAGATATTGTCTGGGAGTCGTATAGGTAGAAGCTTCCGTGGAGTTCTGGAAATCTGCAATTCCCTCACGATGAGGTTACATTAGAATACATACAAGCGAGGGGACTCCGCAGGTTTGGGATTCACTTTTCGTAAGTAAATCAATGAATCGGCAGATGATTCGTTCCTCTGTGCCAAATACTGGAGTCAACAATGGCTTAAAGGGAACCTGACACTAAACTCTCCCCTATATAATGATCGGCAACACTTAATAGCGATTAAAGGGGAACATTTTATCCTCTATCCACAACACAAGGCATAAGTGTCTGATCATGGGGGATTCAACCGCTGGGACCCCCTGTGATTTCCTGTCCGGTGCCCCAGCTCTCCGCTCTGTGCAAAGAGACTGTAGACAACCGCACCAAGCTGTGGTCAACGCGCCACCTCCATGCATCTCTATGAATGAGCCAGAGATACGGCGCTCGTGTATCTTCGGCTTTCCCATAGAGATACATGGAGGAGAGTCAATGTACTGAACATAAATGCTCAGAGCACTGGAAAAAGATTGCAGGGGGTCCCAGTGGTGGGACCCCCTCTATCAGACACTTATTTCCTATCCTGTGGATAGGGATTAAGATTTTATGTTTTGGAGTTCCCCTTTAATATCATGTATCCTACTATGCCTGGATGTCTGCTGGCCAGTCTATAATTATGGAAAAAGAACATTTATAAATGTCCTACACAGCATATAAATTAGGCCCAAGAAATCATTTGGGTGTGCATCTTGCTGATTTAGACACCATGTCCCAGGCTGGAATCCTACCTATTCTAATGGTGCGATTATTTTTTATTTTTGTTATGAATGGGGGGCAGGGAGAAGTGAGCCCTAAAGCTGTCCCTAAGACCACTCTCCCTGCCTACTTGCCCATCCACACTAAACGACGGATCAAAAATGTGGAGCCGGTCCCTTCCTTGTGCTAAAGTGCATAAGCGTTGAAGTAAAAAAAAAAAAAAATCAGAACTGTACAAAGTCAGAAAACAGGTCAGGAACATAATGGAACCACAAACAGATATACTAATACAAATAATGCAGTGAAAGAGCAAACTAACAGGTTAGGAAATCAAGAGCACTGTCCACACTGGTCTCAGAACAAGCAACACACTAGTGTGTCTGCTAATCACTCCAATCATGGAGGGACATCAATACTAAAGCCTAATGGGCTCCTAACTAGCGGGGACACTCCACAGTGTGAACAGGACACTAACCTAGGAGGGAACAAAAATCCTAAATACATGAATACAGACACAAGAATAACTCACTCCTAGATAGACATATTAGCACAAGGCTCAGAACAGGATTCTATCCTAGGAGATCCAGAATTAAACAAGGTCAAAACAGGACTTAAAAACGCACAGTGTGAATACAGACTAAGGAAACACACAGCAGAACGAACAATACAAGAATACTAAAATCCAACAAAGTACTCAAAGAAAGCAGGCTAATATCTTCCCATCCCAGGAAAAATAACTAGACTCAAACCTAATGACTGAACAGGACCCAAAGCAGAAAATACTAAATTCAGATAGACAAACATCACAATTAGTACTACTTGGTTAAACAAAAAAAGGACAAATAAAAACTTTGAAACACATCCAGATCATGCACTTACTCTGGCCAGAAGTCTACAAAAAGTTAAATGTTGGCAGAAGAGTCTTTGCTCAGTTGTTCCCACTTCTGACTAGACAGTTCTCTCTCTTGGAGAGATAAATTCCCTCTGGGCTGACAACAGTCTTGGGTAAAACTTCCTGAAATGCCAGACTGTGCCGTGATCACCGTGGCCAATCCAGGTCTGACTCAGGTTAGAATTTAGCAACTAGCCTCACTAGGAAAGCCAGGGCTCGGTTACTTGTTTGCAGCAACAGAGAGACTGAACTAGGGCTGAATGGTTTTCTTCTCATGTGGTTTATAATCTAACTATAATATAATCTGATTTATAATCTTAAATATTGTGTCTACAGCTGACGCAAAACAACAATTTCCAGCATGTCTGGACAGCCGAAGGCTCTCTGGGCATGCTAGGAGTTGTAGTTTTATTGTCTTTCTACATATCTTATCTGAAGGAAGTCATGTGAACAATGTTCCATGCATCCTTTACAAGTGTAACTCACCAGTAGTGGTAGTAAAGAGCAGAGTATTAACCCTTGCACATCATTAATACTACAGTGTACGCCTGTGTTTCCCAGCTAGGGTGCCTCCAGGTGTTGCAAAACTACAACTCCCAGTAAACTACAACACTATATTGTGAACAGTGTTGACCGTGAATATTCGTAATGCTAATTTTTACCGTGAATATCGGCACTTTGCGATTTTGAAAATATTTAGAATATAGTGATATATATCCTTAATGACAAATATTCGTGTTTTTTATGCAAATTTATGCGAATATTTATGCGACAATCGGCACTTCCAGACTGGACACTGATCCCTCCCTTCTTGTAGGTGAAAGATAAAATTGCGCATGCGCTCTATGCAAATGTCATTATGAATTTTCGCATGGAAAAAAAAAGAACGAACATAGAGAATATGCGAATTTCACAAATATACGACGAATATTCATCCATATATATTCACAAAATATTGCAAATTCGAATATGGCCCCTGACGCTCATCACTAATTGTGAACTACACTAACTTTACAGTAGCGTTGAGTACGAATATTCGTAATGCTAATTTTTTTTTTGCGAATATCAGCACTTTGTGATTATGTGAATATTTATATTATAGTGCTAGATATTCGTAATGACAAATATTCCTTTTTTTTTTTTCACATGCAAATTTTGCTGAAAATTTTTATGTGAATTTTCCATGCAAATTTTCTCATGGAAAAAAATGTGAACTAATATAGCGAGTATGCGAATTTCGTGAACATAGGACAAATAATCATCAATATATTTGCGAAATATCGCGAATTCGAATATGGCCCTGCTGCTCATGACTACTTTACAGCCCCCGTAGGACAATCAAATAGTCCAACTTGTCAAGTCCAAGAGTCAAGTCCAACTTGTCCCCTCCAAGAGTCAAGTGCAACATGTCAAGTCCAAGAGTCAAGCGCAACTTGTCCAGTCCAAGAGTCAAGTCCAAGAGTCAAGTCCAACTTGTCCAGTCCAAGAGCCAAGTGCAACTTGTCCAGTCCAAGAGTCAAGTCCAAGAGTCAAGTCCCACTTGTCCAGTCCAAGAATCAAGTCCAACTTGTTCAGTCCAAGAGGGATACCAAATCAGTGTTGATAACAAAGCAGTACCCTTCCTATTTGTGACAAGGCTAAATGAAAATCGTCATCTGTGGAGACATCAAGACATCAGAGGTATCTGTTTTTTAAGAGTTAAAGGGGTACTCCGCACCTAGGCATCTTATCCCCTATCCAAAGGATAGGGGATAAGATGTCTGTTCGTGGGGGTCCCGCAGCTGGGACCACCCAATGTCTGTGCAGCGCCCAGCGTTTGTTTAGAATGCTGGGTGCGGGTGGCAGTGGTCGTGATGTTATGGCAAGCCCCCTCGTGACATCACACCATGCCCCCTCAATACAAGTCTGTGGGAAGGGGGTGTTGCGGGAACCACACCCCCTTCCATAGACTTGCATTGTGGGCGTGTGGTGTGACATCATGAGAGGGCATGGCCGTGACGTCACGACCCCCACCGCCCGCTCCAAGCGTTCGAAACTAAATGTTCCGAAAGCTGGGACAGTGGAGTACCCCTTTAATGAAGTCTTGATAAAGGGTTTATAGGGTACAGAAGCCTTTGTCTCCAGCACTTCATGTCTCGTGTTCTGCTGATTTCCCGTATATGGTAAATAACATCCCTTGGGGGGTCCGATGGTTGTGAGCAGCCTCTGAAGGATCTGTGAGTCCTTTCAACCACTATAGGAGGGTAGTGAATTCAGATGCAGTCGTTTCGGGTGTCCTGCTAATATGCATAATATTTCTACAACCCTTATTGTCTAAACCTTTGAAATAGTTAAAACAGAATGAAAACGCCTCTGGCATGTCTGGGACCGCGGTGCTGCGGCGTGTTCTCTGTTTGTGCAGAGCTTCTACTTGGAATCCGGCCTTATGAACATCCTGTTTAATGTCTTCCAGGCCTCGGGCTATTGTATCTACTGGATACGGATCTTTAGAGGAAGGAACAAGAGATGAGAAGGTTGTTGTTTGTGAGAGATTCTTAGAGATTTATCCAAGGAGGAGATTTGGGCCATTTTATTGATACATTTCTCAGTCTTCCCTTTAGGATACAGTTTGTAATAAGAACCTACAGGATATTTTAAGAACCGTTTCTGTATTTGTATTTACATCTTATGAATGTACAGTAGAACGGTAGAGAAATGTTCTGGAGTTTTGTGGATAAACGCTATCATATTGCAAGGGATTCAAGGACATCACCTTTATTGGGGGCAAATATCGAGAAGATGGAACAGTATCAATTGGGAAAAACTGAGGCTAAGCCCCTTCTAAGATAAAGGTGTCAGAACGTGTCAAAATAATGGATAAAATGTTGTCCCTTTAATGGTACTTAAAGGGATACTCTGCCCCTAGACATCTAATTCCCTATCCAAAGGATAGGGGTAAAATGTCTAATCGCGGGGGTCCTGCTGCTGGGGACCCCCGCAATCTCGGCTGCGGCACCCCAGAAATCCTTAGCACGGAGTGAACTTCGCTCCGTGCCGGATGACTGTCGATGCAGGGCGGAGGCTCTTGACGTCACAGTCATGCCCTGCTCTTGACATCACGGCAACGCCCCCTCAATGCAAGTCTATGGGAGGGGGCGTGACGGCCATCACGCACCCTCCCATAGACTTGCAGTGAGGGGGCGTGGTCGTGACATCACGAATGGGGCGTGGCCATGATGTCACAAGCCTCTGGCACTGCACCGACTCTCTAAATCTGAATGCCGTGTGCAGTAGGGAGATCACGGTGGTCCACAGCGCGGGATCCCTTCAATCAGACATCTTACCCCCTAGATAGGGGATAAGAAGTTTAGTAGACATGTGCAATTCGTTTCGTAACAAACACGGAACGAAACAAATTCTCCCGTTTTCGGATGTTCGTTACGAAAAGAATGCATGAACAAAAAAATTACAAAATCCTGAAAAAGCATACAAATACGAATATACAGTTAACAAATGCATTTGTTAACTAACACATAACGAATATGCATGTTAACGAACAACGAATGCATTCGATATCAGTATACCGAATGTCGGGGCCATGCATCAACTGCTATCCGGCAGCGCATAATGCTTAAGCTGCTAGCAGTTGTAGCAGCCCGGACAGGTTCACTCACCTTTCCGCGCTGCTCCGGGCCTTCCTCCGGTGGGTCCTGGGCTGGTCCGGGGCCTTCATACGGGTCTCCCTCTGACATCGTCATGACGCCGTCGCGCACGCCGTCCCGTCATCCAATAGGAACGGCGTGCGGCAGCGACGTGATGACATCGCTACGGAGGCCCAGTAAGGCCTTGTGGCAGACAACGGAGGACCGTAGAAGACCAGGAGAGCCCAGCGGAGCCCAGCGGAGTACCGAAGAGGACTAGGAGAGCCCAGCGGAGGCCCGGGGACACCATCGGGAGCAGCGGGGACAGGTGAGTAGGACTTTACTTTTTTACATTGCACGAATCCCTCAACATGTGAATTACCATTGTATGTTGAGGGATCACTAGACATGTGCAGAACCAAAAATCAGAACGAATGAATGCATTCGTTGTCTATAACGAATGCATCCGTTTTTTAAACGAATGCATCCGAAAACGAAAAAAACTTTTCGCGGATGCATATGAAAACTGAATATGACGAATGCACAGCATTCTGAATATTCACAGAGCTGGTAATTTTTAAAAAATGAAAATGAACAAAATTAAAAAAACAAAATTTTTGGTTCTGCACATGTCTAACGTTTAGGAGCGGAGTACCCTGTTAAAGCTGTTATATGGAAAAAAACACAAAATAACCTGTTTTATGTTTATGGGTCTACTGACTGGAAAAAAGACCAAGGGGGTCTGAAAAAACTGGACATTAGCTCTTCTAAAGTAGATTTTTTTTAGGATGAAATCCCTGAACAGACCAAGGAATTTGTCTCATGGCCAGAGGGGAGAAGGAGCCAGAGATAAGTCTTGAAGTGATGGATGAGAAAACATAGAAACACGTAATGGCTGACAATATACATAAAAATCTCCATTAATTCAACCAAGGACGGGGAGAAGTGGATGAAGGGGATGTTGAATTTTTTCCCTGAACTGACCCAGAGAAAGGTAAGAAACACATATAAACCAATCTTCCCTAAACAGAAAATATTTAGCTTCTAATTCTATGTGGCGATCAGACTTTCGGGGATAAGAAGTTCCTCCCTGTCATTTAGACTCACCCCTATGCTTTCTCCTGATTTGCCCAGGAGCTGTATAATCCATGAGGCAAGCAGTGATTGGCAAACCTGAGGTCATGTGATCTTGCTGATATCTGCAGGGTATGCTGGGCTACCTTGACATCGTCTCAGTGTTCCTAGTACTTCTTCCATTCATTCAGGCACCAAAACGCCATGTGTTCCTCGTGCCTTCTGATAATGATAGCCCCAATGCCAGACTTGGCCAGTCACTGTCACCCCTAAGTTCTGAGCGAGGTCGGCTTCCCCAAACTCGGATCGCTTTGCTCTAATAACAACCTTTCTAAGCCTGTTTGGGCCTAATGATTTGTCCACTGCTAGTGAATTTCTGAAGGTACGAGAGGAAGATTAAAGGGGTACTCTGCCTCTAGACATCTGTTTGGATAGGGGATAACATGTTGAGAGGGTGGAGTACTCCTTTATGTTGGGGTTCACTGTGAAAAAAACCCTTACCCCAAATAACCTTTTGGCAGAACAAACCTAGTGCAGGACTTGTATAAGATCTCATTTTCTTCTCAATTAGCATCTAAATGATGTCATCCTAGAAATAAAATTTGATTTTGGATGACTATCCTTTGAATAGGTGATAAAACGTCTGATCGTGGGAGATGTGGCCGCTGGGAAAACCGGTGTTCTGAACATTTATTCTCAGAAATCCGGTTTTGGGTGACTGTGACATCATTAGTGATGAGCGGCATTCGAATATTCGATATTTCGCTATTATATATGCGAACATTCATCTTATTTTCGTGAATTTTGCGTATTTGTTATATTTTCATATTCGAGGAAGAAAACAGTGAGGGGGGGGGTGGGCAACTTTACTATTGGTTGCTGGGGATGTTGTTGATAACCTCTGACAAGTGTATTTGCATCATTCTAATTGGCCCACAAATGAAAAGAAGGAATGTGCGCATATGCGGAAAAACACATTTTTGCAATTTCGTATATATAGCGCATATATTCGCAATATTCACAAATTTGCGATATTCGCGATAAAAATGTGAAATGTAAATATTCGCGCCCAACACTAGACATCATGTCTGCTCCCATTGACATAAATATTCAGAACGCCAAGGTGCCTGGCTGGAGATTGTGGGAGGTCCCAGCAGCCAGACCCCCCAAGATCAGACATCTTATCCCCTATCCTTTAGATGTCTAGGGTTGGAGTACCCCTTTATAGGGGTTCTTCGCCCTAGACATCTTATGCCCTATCCAAAGGATAGGGGATAAGAAATCTGACCGTCCTGATCCCGCATCTGGGACCCCCGCAATCTCTGTGCAGCACCCAGCGTTCGTTTAGAACGGTGGGTGTCAGCGGCAGATGTCGTGACGTCATGACGTCACATGTCATGGTGTCACAGGTCCCATAGACTTGAATTGAAGGGGCGTGGTATGATGTCATGAGGGGCGTGGTCTTGATGTCCCACCCCTGCTGCCACTCCAAGCGTTCGGAAAAAAATGATGGGGCAGCAGAGTATCCCTTTAAGGGACTGAAAGTGAAAGTCAGCGAGTTTAGGCTGGTGGGCCTGAGGCTATACCCCAGTCTGTAGGATGGGGAGTGCGAATATCTCGGGAGGATAAATGATATCGTGCTGAATAGTGATCCATGAAGCCATCTGCAATCTCCTGAGGGTGCTGGATCTTATGCATAGAGGATAAATCTGGTATTTGTGATTTAATATGTTTCTCTTTTTAGGCGGGTTGCCAGTAATTCACCAGCTCTATTGTCATTACCATAGTAGTGGGCTATGAGTAGACGCATATATTTAGCATAGTCATCCCAAGTCCAATCTTATTTCTGAGAGAACAGAATTTAGATGCTAATTGAGAAGAAGTAGTAGATCTTATTCAAGTCCTGCTCTAGTTTTTGTTCTGCGAAAAGACTATTTGCGGTAAGGTTTTTTTTCACAGTGAGCATAAGATTAAAGCGCAAATGTCATCAAATCTGGGCCATATAACCTACACGCAGCCTCTGTACTGTGCAGATTGTATATTAGACAGTGCTTTTACCTTCTGTCTGCTGTCCTTTATTACCCCCAAAAAACTGTTTTGATGGAAGCCGCACACAGTCGGATAGGTGTGGCGCGAGGTTCGCAATGCCCCACCGCCGCCACTCCTATCCCCTGCACATCAGCGCTGGGACCGCGATTGACACACAGGTCCCAACGGAAGCGCCCCAACAGCCAACGGCTGTCTGGGCATGCTGGGATTTGAAGTTTTGAAATAGCTGGATGACTGCAGTTTAAAGACCACTGCACTAATGAATAAGATGAGAGAGAAGCCTTGATTTACCTTCCAGGGACAGACCTTTAGCGTCCGGGCATGCTGGTAGTTGAAGTTTGGAGGGCCACATGTTTGCATTGGAGAAAACATCCAAGTCCGGGTCAAAGACAGTATTAAAATAACCACACCAGGTGCTTTCTGCCCTACATTTTTAACTAATTCTATATTAATTATAATATATATATATATATATATATATATATATATATTAAAATATATGTATATGCATATATATTTATTCATTTTTTACCTCTTTAATATATATATATATATATATATATATATATATATATATATATATATGTGTTATTTGCATACTTATATTTTTATATATATTTATTATACCATTTATTGGTGGATAGGTATTGACATATTGACATAGATATTCATTGATGTTCATCTGACATAAATGGATATCCCTTCCAATGATCTTAAAGAGGTCACTTATGTTAGTGAAGATAATATTCACTCCCTTGTCACTGAGACTGTTAATAAGTCTGTTCATTCCGCCATCAGACATGCTATGTCCTCCCTGCAGGACTCTATAGTGCAATCTGTAGCGGTTGCTGTGTCTCCGTGTGTCCCACATAAATTTTCTAGGGCACATTTTTCAACTTCCTCTGATACCTATTGGTCAGCTGATGGGTCGTCCTCTCATTTGGCTAAAGAATTCCAAAACAATTGGTAAGGTGTCACGTAAGAGGCATCATTGTCAAGACGATTCCTCTGCTCTTGTATATAAAAAAGGCGTTCTGCTCATATGAGGGATCAATTTTCTCATGCTAGCTCGCATAATAAGCAAAAAGTATATTGTTTTACCAACACACACAAAACCCTCAACCCGTGAAGAAGAACCACGTAAACAGGCTTGTTACGCCGAGCGCTCCGGGTCCCCACTCCTCCCCAGAGCGCTCGCAACACCCTCGCTTCTGCAGCGCCCCGGTCAGATCTACTGACCGGGTGCACTGCGATACCACCTCCAGCCGGGATGCGATTCGCGATGCGGGTGGCGCCCGCTCGCGATGCGCACCCCGGCTCCCGTACCTGACTCGCTCTCCGTCGGTCCTGTCCCGGCGCACGCGGCCCCGCTACCTAGGGCGCGCGCGCGCCGGGTCTCTGCGATTTAAAGGGCCACTGCGCCACTGATTGGCGCAGTTGGTCTAATTAGTGTGTTCACCTGTGCACTCCCTATGTATACCTCACTTCCCCTGCACTCCCTCGCCGGATCTTGTTGCCATTGTGCCAGTGAAAGCGTTTCCTTGTGTGTTCCTAGCCTGTGTTCCAGACCTCCTGCCGTTGCCGATGACTACGATCCTTGCTGCCTGCCCCGACCTTCTGCTACGTCCGACCTTGCTCTTGTCTACTCCCTTGTACCGCGCCTATCTTCAGCAGTCAGAGAGGTTGAGCCGTTGCTAGTGGATACGACCTGGTTACTACCACCGCTGCAAGACCATCCCGCTTTGCGGCGGGCTCTGGTGAATACCAGTAGTAACTTAGAACCGGTCCACTAGCACGGTCCACGCCAATCCCTCTCTGGCACAGAGGATCCACCTCCTGCCAGCCGAATCGTGACAGGGCTCATAAATCTACCAGGAATGAGCCAGATTCCTATATTATTGCCTCTAGTGACTCTTCCTCTGATTTGTCTATTCATGAGATCAAAAAGGCATGGCTCAAAAAGCCCTTAGATAAAATGGCGCATAATAAATTACGTGCAGAATGTCCAAGACATTGCCTGATTCTACTACTATAACCCCCGACATTGACCCTACTCTGGTCAAATACATAATGAAGCGGGGAAGGATCCGAAAAAAAATATAGACAGGTAGTTTAAATCCTGTCAAGACGAACTGTTGGACATGTTTGGACCCCTTACAAAGATCATGGATCTTTCAGAAGAAGCCATTGCCTCTAATAAACCCATAGATGTATCCATTTTAAAAGGCTGGATCCAAAGGGCTATAGGTTTTTTCGGTAATGCTAATGCTGCCCTATACTCATAACGCAGACATTCCCTGCTAATGAAGCTTGATCCTCAAATGACTCAATTTGGCCAATTCTACAATTTGTGAGTATAAAGACGCCTTGCTCTTTGGGGAATCTTTTATTAAAGAGCTAAATAAATACATGGGCCTATTTTCATCGTTAGACAAGGCCCAGTCTTCACTAAAGAAAGTCTTCCAGAGGAAGGTTTTCACCAGGGCCGGGAGAGGCAGTGGCTGCTTTCCCGGCCGTATTAACACCAATCTTAATCAGTTCAGAGGCTCCTCATACTCTAACAAACCTCCGACTTCTGCAGGAAAGTTCCACCAGACTCCCTTCTTATCCTACAGAGGCGACCATGGAAACCCTGCGGATTCTCAAAGTCCAGACCTTCATCAGGTATCTAAATGTTTTCATCTTTTTCCCACATTCCCCTTGGAGGCAGATGAAAGTATTTTTCCCAAGTTTGGTCCATGATTACTTCGGATACTTGGGTATTAAACACTATCCTAGGTTTTCAGATAGAATTTATAAATGTTCCCTTCAAACACATCTTCCTCACCCAATCCACTTTTCAAAGGAAGGTCAACTGCTTGTAGACTTAGGAATAAAGGAATTATCCCTGAAAAATGCCATTATTCCAGTTTCTCCACTTCCAAATCAAAAGTAGAATTCTTGGGCTTCATGTTTAACACCAATCTAGTGACTGAGCCTTCCTTCCAGGAGATTGAAGACTATTCGAAGGGAAATTTGCTCGGTTCTGAACAAACAGATTGTCTTTTTGAGAACCATTGTTCGAATCTTGGGTCTTCTTTGAGCCTCGATTCAAGCCATTTTTCTGGCTCCCCTTCACTACAGAGCCCTTAAACGTCTCAAAATTCAACATTTGAGGGAAGGTCTAAGTTACATGGATTTGATATTTCTTACTACGGAAACAAGAGACAAATTGCTTTGGCGGTTAAACCATATAGAATCTTGGAATGGGAAAGGCCATATTTCATTCTCTTCCAGACCTTATTATAGAATCTGATGCGAGTCGCCTTGGTTGGGGTGCTCGCTGCGGTCCATTGTCCACAGGAGGAAAGTGGTCCACAAAGGAATCATTATTACATATCAATTGTTTAGAACTCCTAACAGGGTTTTTTGCCTTGAAGATTTTTATCAAAGACAGATCTCATTGCTGTGTTCTTTTGAAGGTGGACAACATTTCTGCAGTCCGGTATGTCAATCGTCTGGGCGGAACAAGGTCAAAACTTTTGTCAGACATTTCAAAAGACTTCTGGCATTTCTGCTTAGACAAAGATATTTTCCTCAAAGCAGAATACATTCAGATTGGAATTCCGGTTTCCTGATAGATTCAAGCGATTGGTGACTAGATCCTTCGATTTTCTCTCAAATCAACGATCTATGGGGTCCCTTTATAATGGACCTTTTTGCCTCTCGGCTTAATCGCCAACATCTGAAATTTTTCAGTTGGCTTCCGGATCCGGAAGCATCTGGAGTGGAAGCATTTTGTCAACTTTGGCCACCGGGAAGTCTTTATGCTTTTCCTCCTTTTGCAATGATTACACAAGTTCTCCGCCAGACTTGGATGTTGAAATTGAATCTGGTCATCATAACACCTTGGTGGCCAACCCAGTTTTGGTTCCCTCAGATTCTGGGAATGTGCATAGATTTCCCCCGTGTTCTTCTTACTTCCAATCAATTCTCTTAGATCCATCAGGCAATCTACACCCTCTTATTTTTTTGGATTCTCTTTTTTTCTCATTGCATGGCGGATATTGCGTCTTCCTCATCTTTTATTGAGCTTTCTCAATCATCTAGAGGACTCCTATCAGGAGCTTGGGCCCCAGGTACCAGGTCAGCTTACCGAACTGCCTGAAAACTTTGGGTTCATTGGTGCTCACAATGGGATCTAGATCCCTTTCATTCCTCTATCCCTTTCATCTTGAATTTTCTTTCCACTTCTTTTGATTCAGGTAAAGCGTATCACACAATTAATGCTTACAGATCATCCCTTTTTTGTTATCAGTGGGTAAACACCCTTTAGTTTTTAGACTTATGAAAAGTATTACATTTAGAAGACCTCCCTTACCTAGATACCAGTCTACTTGGGATGTTAATATAGTTTTATCGTTTATTGACTCTCTAGGTGAGAATGATTCTCTTTTTCTCAAACTTTTATCTTTCAAACTTACTATGCTTTTATGTCTTATAGCTCTCAAAAGAGTCTCTGATGTTCGGGCTTTGGATATCTCACACAGACAATTTTCCCCTCATGGCGTAAATTTTTTTATTTATAGATATACTAAAACTAATTTACAATCTGTTTTCTATCCAGCCTTTCCTCTCAATGCCAATTTATGTGGGGTTCGCTGCTTACAAGTTTATGAACAAAAAACTGCTTCTTATAGACTTCCCTCTTCTTCTCAATTACTTTTATCATATTGTAAACCTTATGTTCCGGTTTCTTCCCCTACTCTGGCAAGGTGGATTAGGCAATTCATGTCCTTATCAGGCAGTGGTGTTTCTATCTTTCAAGCTCATTCCAGTAGGAGTGCTATGTCTACTGACGTTTTCCAAGCTTGAGCTTCTCTATCGGACATTCTCAAAGCTGCCAATTGGTCTTCTGAGTCTACTATTCAACTTTCTATTTCCTTCTCCTCATGTTTCTACTTGTATACTATAATTGTGTGTATATATAAATATATATATATATATATATATATATATATATATATATATATATATATATATAGAAAAAGCGCAGCACTCCTCAATAACGTGAAAAAAAGGTGATGGTTTATTGGCTCACATAGCAGCAACGTTTCTGTCCTACCATAGGACCATTTTCAAATTTAGTGACACAACTCAAGTAGGGGGTATATATACCCAAACATATGTGTGTAATCAACATCATAATCAATATAAACAATTATCAAAATAAAGTGCATTAGTGCAAAAAATGCATTGCATTACAAGCAGTGTAAACAGTATCAAAAGTGTACATTCATATTATATAAAGTGCATTACATAAAATGTGCGGTAGATTTAAAACATGCTTGAAAATCTCATAATACATATAATTGTCTATTAATAATTGCAGCTGATAACAATATTAAATAATGTATAGTAACAAGTGGAGATACCTGTGAGATGCTCCTAAGCATAACAGTATGGCGCCCGCAGCATGGGACGCCGTTCTCGGCGTCTACTATTGCGAGCGACCGAGTTCCGGTCAGGTGAACATGTCACATGACTAACAGCAATCACGTGATGCTGTAGTCATGGAACCCACAGACGCCTGAACTTGCGCCCGTGAGAAGCGTATAGATCAGATGGAGAATGGTCTAGTGTGTGAACAGCGCCCGAGGATTGGCACACAATCAATCCCAATGTACAAGGTAATAGGATATTGCACAAAATAGGAGAAATGAAAATGAAATGAAATAAAGATAAAATAAATACAAATAAAAACATACTGATAAACGAAAATGCATATAGAAAATAATAAAATAAAATAAAAAAATAAAAAATAAAAAATAAAATAAAAAATAAATAAAAATTAAATAAAATAAGTATAAATTGATAAATAAATCAAAAGATACTGGTACACTAAACCAATGTAATTTTTTATTATTAATCTTCTCTCCCTTGGACTAGGGAAGGAGGATAAAGGCCATCTACTAGAGACCCTCCCTGGTTTGTAGGGCGACCCCGGATGTGTCCAGAAACCGGGTCACCACCCGAGGATGCCAAAGGTTCATCCAGCGAACGTGAGGTTCTGTTGGGAATCCCCGGTTCGCTGGAGTTCCCACTACAGCCAATTTTGGGAGTGTGCTAATAGTTAAATAGCACCATAGACTCATGCATATATAATAATATTTAGGCCAACCTCCAGATGTCAAAATAATGAAAGTAAATGATAAATTAAAATACAAAAATAAAAATAATAATAAATAATAATTATATAAAGTATAAAAATAATAATAATAAAAAAAATAATGAAAAAACTGAATACAAAGATAAACAAAGAAGGAAAAGGAATTATATTGATAGTTGAAACCAATAGAGCATGTAGTTAGTACATCTGGATTTATTGAGTACCCACTCAGGGTCTTTTTTCTCACTGTTGACCATGTCACCATCTATATATACATCAATATACTTATAAAAACATGAAGATATTAAATAAAAAATATATGAGCAGTCGCACAGGTGTCTTCCACTTTGAGGTTCTGTAAACTGAAAAAAATAAAGAAAAAAAGAAAAAAAAGGAAAAGAAAAACTAGTAAAAATAAATAATAGCAATACATAACAATAATCATATCCATAATCATAATAGTACAGGTCTAAATTGTGTCAAAGTAGTCCTAGCTGAAGTTGTATAAATTTATCAACAGATGTAATTGTTGAAGATTGTAAAGAGGTATGAATAGAGTAAAGGAAATATGCTCACCACTCATATTATATTATATTAAAGTCGACATTAAGACCAGTAGGACGGAGTGTATTCAACTGATGAATCCACCAGAATTCCCTCTGTTTTAACCTTGCCAACCTATCACCACCCCTGTTGGGCTTGGGGACAGATTCTAGTGCCATAAATTTTTAATCCTTGTCAGTGTGTCCTACTTCAGTGTAATGTTTTGAAACAGGAAGATCCATCCTGTGCTTACGGATGCTGTATCTATGGTTGTTGATGCGCACCTTGAGACTGCACGTGGTTTGACCCACATAAAGCAGTCCACATGGGCACACCAACACATAGACCACCCGACCGGAGTCACACGTCAGGAACTGTCTCAACCGGTATTTTTTCTGTGTTGTGGGATGGGTAAACTCATTGCCCTTAAACATTAAGGGACAGTTGATACACGTGAGGCAAGGAAAGGATCCTTTTCTTTGGGATCCTAGGAAAGTTTGATGACTGACTTTCTGTGAAGGAACCTCTGTTTTTACTAGTGTGTCTCTTAGGTTATAGGATCGTCTGTACAACATCAGAGGGTTCGCTCTGAACTCACTGATAGTTTTAAAAGTATCTCACATAATAGGCCAGTGTTTATTCAAAATATTAGAAATATGGTTACTATGTGCAGAATAAGTAGAAAGGAAAGGAATCCTAGTATGTTTAGCTCTAGTCTTGGGTTTCAAAATAGATTCTCTATCTAGCGCTAGTACCTCCTCTTTATGTGCATTAATGATATCATTAGGATAACCCCTTTGTTGGAAATTTCTAGACATAACATTTAATGTCTCCATTAACTTGGAACTGTCATCCACGATCCTCCTTGCTCTCAGCATCTGGCTGTAGGGCAAGGAGTTAACCATTTTACGCGGATGACAGCTCCGGAAATGGAGCAAGGTATTTTTATCTGTAGGTTTGGAATATAGTGTAGTATTTAGATGTTGTCCCATTTTGCAAACCATCACATCAAGAAAGCTCACTTCCTGTTTGGAGTAAGTCATAGTGAATTTGATGTTGTCCTCCATATTGTTTAAGAACTCATTAAAAGTGTGTAGCTCTTCCTCGGAACCACTCAACAGGAGGAAGACGTCGTCAATGTAACGCCACCACCCCAGACAATGTCTGAAGTGGTGGCACACATAGACGACGTGTTCCTCCAATGAACCAACATATAGATTTGCATACATTGGCGCAACATTCGTCCCCATAGCGGTCCCAACTAGCTGTAAATAATATTTGTCATCAAAAATAAAAATAATTGTTGGTCAAGATTAATTTTAATAAATCTAACATAAAATGTTGCGCCGCTATGGGGAAGTCTGTTGTCGCCAATTTCTTTTGAACTGCAGCAATCCCTTTATTGTGATCAATAGATGTATAGAGACTGGAAATGTCAAGTGAGACCAGGATTGTATCTGCAGGTATATTGGTATTGTGTATTTTACTTAGAAAATCATTAGTGTCACGTATATACGACTGGGCCCTAAAGACCAATGGTCGTAGAACTCTGTCCCAAAAAATTGAGGCATGACTCAGTACCGCCTCCCTACCCGAAACGATCGGGCGGCCAGGTGGATTAGACAATGATTTGTGAACCTTTGGCAGGATATACAGTGATGGTGTTTTGGGATATTGTATCAAAAGGAATTCCTTGAGTGGCTCATCAATAATACCTGCTGCCAAAGATTCACAAACAAGGCTAGAGAAACGTTTCTGTATATCAGGACATGGATCTCTATCCAACAATTGATATGTACCAGCGTCCATGAGCTGTCTGTACACCTCCTTCCTATAATCAGCTGTGTCCATGACCACGATCCCACCACCCTTGTCTGCAGGCTTGATGGTGAGATCGTGGTCATGGACAATATATATATATATATATATATATATATACATATATAGATGCAAATCACAAAATGTTGCAGTATCTTGTAATACCTTTTTTATTGGACTAACAGCATTTTGTACAGAAAAGTTTGCGGGATTCCTCCCTTTATTGAGTTTATCAAGGACTTGATAAAGGGAGGAATCCTGAAAGCTTGTCTCTACAAAATGCTGTTAGTCCAATAAAAAAGGTTATTACAAGATACTGCAACATTTTATGATTTGCATCCGCATCACTGGACTAATATGGCTACTCAAATTTACTATATATGTATGTATATATATATATATATATATATATATATATATATATATATTGTTATTATGTTATTATTGTTTACTTTGTTGTATAATCTTTAAATATGCATAATATGAGCCCCCAGTCTTGCAATAAAATTGGAGATTTCTCTAGTCTTGATGATGAAAAATATAGATTTTATTAAAGACAGGAGGCAAATATTATCCCTCCCAGTTGCCCATCCCATCTTATCACAATTTTATTTCAGCTTAACTACTCTTCACGGAAGATCCTTCATTTTCATTTGTTCTTCTGTCTTATGGATGGATACTTCGTTGTCAAGTTTTATTCCGTTTCCTGTTTTTTTCATTGAACTGTTTCTGATTCTGGAAATGTAATCTTCGCCACAAAGAAGAGGATTTTTCAGTTGGGACTGTACCATATTTCTTATGTTTCCTTAATATTATTGGCTGTTAACATATACTGTACGCATGATTACACTAAGTTTTCTTTTACCCTTGGTTTGCTGCTATATGAGTTAGTAAAGAAGAATTAGCATAATATTTGCCTCCTGTCTTTAATAAAATCTATATTTTCTGTCATCAAGACTAGGTACATTTCCAATGTTTAACACAGAATGTGTCCTCTTACAGTACTTGGGTTCCTTGAACTTATAAGATGTCACAGGATAGATTTTTGGCCTTCAGACCAAAAAATTGGGATCAGTAGTTCCATAGGTGGCTCAGCTTTCTCTCTCCAAGATGTCGGCCGCAGTGCATTGGGTTTTATCAGTCTCTTAGACCCACCCCTATGCTGTCTCCTGATTTGCCTTGGAGCTTTACGCAAACAATGATTGGCTAACCTGCAGTCATGTGATGTTGCTGATAGCTGCAAAGTATTCTGGGCTACCCGGATGTCATCTCAATGTTCATAATTCCTTATCTTATTCTGAAATGGTGCCATAATACCTTGTGTTCGTCATCCCTTCTCCTGACGTTTCACCATGGCTGTGGCTTTCTCAAGGGCTTTAGGCCAATTGCCCTAAAGCCCTTGAGAAAGCCACAGCCGCGGTGAAACGTTGGGCAGGTGTTGTGTTTAGTTTTTAATATCACCCACTAGTGACTTCACAAGGTAGCTATGGACTGCAGCCATAGTACCCTCCTTTGTATTCACTAGCAGACAGTTGTATGCTAATACAGCTACGGTACTGCAACTAGTGTGATGCTGTTTTTAACTTGGTCAGGCTCATTAAAAATTATGTTTTATGTTAGGTGAATGGGAAATATAGGTTTCTAATGAGCGCTCAGCGATCAATTGTAAATAGATAGTTACAGTGGGGCAAAAAAGTTAGCCACCAATTGTGCAAATTCTCCCACTTAAAAAGATGTGAGAGGCTGTAATTTTCATTATAGGTATACCTCAACTATGAGAGACAGAATGAGAAAGAAAAAAAAACATAAGATCACATTGTCTGATTTTTAAAGAATTTATTTGCAAATTATTGCAAATTATCTCAATGTTTTGTCATATACCCTTTGTTGGCAATGACAGAGGTCAAACGTTTTCTGTAAGTCTTCTCAAGATTTTCACACAATGGGGGAGATTTATCAAAATCTGTCCTGAGGAAAAGTTGCCTAGTTGCCCACAGCAGCCAATCAGATTGCTTCTTTCATTTTTAAAAGGGCCTTTGCAAAATAAAAGAAGCGATCTGATTGGCTGCTGTGGGCAACTAGGCAACTATTCCTCAGGACAGATTTTGATAAATCTCCCCCAATGTTTCTGGTATTTTGGCCCATTCCTCCATGCAGATCTCCTCTAGAGCAATGATGTTTTGGGGCTGTTGCTGGGCAACACAGACTTTCAACTTCTTCCAAAGGTTTTCTATGGGGTTGAGATCTGGAGACTGGCTAGGCCACTCCAGGACCTTGAAATGCTTCTTACGAAGCCACTCCTTAGTTGCTCGGGAGGTGTGTTTGGGATCATTGTCCTGCTGAAAGACCCAGCCACGTTTCATCTTCAATGCCCTTGCTGATGGAAGGAGGTTTTCACTCAAAATCTCACAATACATGGCCCCATTCATTCTTTCCTTTACATAGATCAGTCGTCCTGGTCCATCTGCTGAAAAACAGCCCCAAAGCATGATGTTCCCACCCCCATGCTTCACAGTAGGTATGGTGTTCTTTGGATGCCACTCAGCATTCTTTCTCCTCCAAACATGACGAGTTGAGTTTTTATCAAAAAGTTCTTCTTTGGTTTCATCTGACCATATGACATTCTCCCAATCCTCTTCTGGATCATCCAAATGCTCTCTAGCAGGGGGACACGTCTGGCACTGCATGATTTGAGCCCCTGGCGGCGTAGTGTGTTACTGCTGGTAGCCTTTGTTACTTTGGTCCCAGCTCTCTGCAGGTCATTCATTAGGTCCCCCCTTGTGGTTCTGGGATTTTTTCTCACCGTTCTTGTGATCATTTTGACACCACAGGGTGAGATCTTGCGTAGAGCCCCAGATCGAGGGAGATTATCAGTGGTCTTGTATGTCGGCTCCCACAGTTGATTTCTTCATACCAAGCTGCTTGCCTATTGCAGATTCAGTCTTCCCAGCCTGGTGCAGGTCTACAATTTTGTTTCTGGTGTCCTTCGACAGATCTTTGGTCTTGGCCACAGTGGAGTTTGGAGTGTGACTGTTTGAGGTTGTGGACAGGTGTCTTTTATACTGATAACAAGTTCACACAGGAGCCATTAATACAGGTAACGAGTGGAGGACAGAGGAGACTCTTAAGAAAGAAGTTACAGGTCTGTGAGAGCCAGAAATCTTACTTGTTTGTAGGTGACCAAATACTTATTTTACAGAGGAATTTACCAATTAATTCATTAGAAATCCTACAATGTGATTTCCTGTATTAGACCCCCATTCTGTCTCTCATAGTTGAGGTTATAACCTATGGTGAAAATTACAGACTTCTCTCATCTTTTTAAGTCTGAGAACTAAATAGTGGCTGACTAAATAGTTTTTCCCCCCACTGTATATTAACCCTCCATTCACTGGTCCATCTTGTAATATAGCTACTGGTTTGGCTCGCTCATCTTTAGACACAAACATTTTTATAATGGATTTCACATGATCTGGATAAAAACCTCTTGGTGCCTTCATATAATATCAGAGGCCGATAGAGGTAAGATATGGACCCAGAGAGACCATAGGCGCTTTATTATATGTACAATATGGATCCATAACACAGTCATGTGAGAGATAAGACATTTCTAGTTATGGGTAGTAAATTACTAGAAATGGATGCTGTTCTGTTCTCTTTATACATCTCTATCACACTTCAAACTCCTCCAGACTTCCCTTTGTCATCCAGACCCCTCTCTTCCTCCCCCAGACACCTCTTTCCAGCTCATTATTCTTCTGTCCCCTCCAGACTCCTCTGTTTTCCTCCTCCAGACTCCTCTGTCTTCCTCCTCCAGACTCCTCTGTCTTCCTCCTCCAGACTCCTCTGTCTTCCTCCTCCAGACTCCTCTGTCTTCCTGACACTGGTATATGCTTCAAAATGCCTGTTTCTTACTCCAGACTCCTCTTTTTCTCCTTCTCCCCCCAGACTTCTCTGTCTTCCTCCTCCATACTCCTCTTCCAGACTCCTGTGTCTTCCTCCTAAAGACTGCTCTATCCTCTTCCTCCAGACTCCTCTGTCTTCTTCATCAAGACTCCTCTATCATCCTCCTCCAGACTCCTCTGTCTTCTTCATCAAGACTCCTCTAGCATCCTCCTCCAGACTCCTCTGTCCTCCTCCTCCAGACTCCTCTGTCCTCCTCCTCCAGACTCCTCTGTCTTCTTCCTCAAGACTCCACTATCCTCCTCCTCCAGACTCCTCTGTCTTCCTCCTCAAGACACATCTATCCTCCTCCAGATTCCTCTGTCTTTCTCCTCCACACTCCTCTGTCTTCCTCCTCCAAACTCCACTATCCTCCTCCTCTTCCAGGCTCCTCTATACTTCTCGTTTAGACCCCTCTGTCTTCCTCCTCTAGACTTCTTTGTCCTCCTCTTCCAGACTCCTCTGTCCTCCTCCTCCAGGCTCCTCTGTACTTCTCCTCCAGACTCCTCTATCCTCCAGACTCCTCTGTCCTCCTCCTCCAGACCCCTCTATCCTCCTTTTACACTCCTCTGTCCTTCTCCTCTAGATGCCTGTGTCTTCCTACAGACTTCTCTGTTCCCTCCAGACTTTTATGTCCTCCTCCAGACTCTGTTCTTCTTCTCCCTCCAGACTTTTATGTCCTCCTCCAGACTCTGTTCTTCTTCTCCCTCCAGACTTTTATGTCCTCCTCCAGACTCTGTTCTTCTTCTCCCTCCAGATTTCTCTGTCCTCCTCTTCTAGACTCCTCTGTTCCCTCCTGACTCTTCTGTTCGCTTTAGACTTATTTTGGGGTTTACCTCTAAGAGAATAAAAGGATCAGGCAGTGGAAATCGCACTTGCCCAATCCTTCTCTTCTCCAATATCAGTCAGCAAGGTAGAGTAAGGAGGTCCCCATACACATTAGATGGTCAGATGGTCCCACCAAAATCAGTGTTTGTCTACCACATATGTAATGTATATGGACAGCTTTAGTAGGTGTCAGTGAGAGTGTTGGTGTTCTTACCCACTATCCTTACACCACACAGAGCTTCATAGAATTGTCTAAAACCTGGATTATTTTTTCAAATTATATCTGGAGATCAACTTTAATTAACAGCCCCGGAACCTGACTGTGTGTATACAAGCAATGTAATGGCATCACTGGACAACGCTTTTACATCTGACACATTTTTGCCATAATTTTAAGACAAGGAAATAAGAAGCTGCAGCGAGTATAAGACTAAATGAATCACATTAACATATTTGGTGTCCCAAGTGGCAGTGGCAAAGGGTCAGACAACCATGACTTATTATTCCAAACTAATAGGATGTTTTCTCCAAAACAATTTATTTTTTTACATTTCGTTTCGCTTCTTCTGTTGTGAACATGAAACACTCACAAAACCAGCTCTGCGGCAAAGAGTCTAAAAGCAATGTGCAAATGTTCTCTTCTCAGCCTCTGGTATAGACATCAGCATCAGGATATTGATTTTTTTATCCTTTTGTTTTTTACTCTAGACTCTCTCATTAGGCCATCTGTTTCCCATCTACGTTATCTAACAAGTCATTGTCCTCCCATCCTCCATCCATTGCAAATATCATTAAGCTAATGCCTAGAACTAGACGCTTTCCATACACTTCTCTTGGATTCTGATGTAAATCGACAATTTGTACATCAATATTACAGAGAAATATGTTTAGTAGTGAATATATTTTTTATGTCTATTTACACAACAAGTGCAATAAAGCAAAGATACAATTAGAATTTGGAGATTTAATTAACGAGCAGCTTATGTACTGGAAGCATCAAATAGTTTTTATGCTTGAAAACGCCATGTAAAGTGCAGTCTCAGCTCCTTAGCCCATTCTATACTTCCCTCTTAATATTATGTTGCCTGAGAATGTAAGAAATCCCAGTAATTTTACCATTTTATTTTACATTTTAAGTTTTATGCCTTTCTTCATATGGCATTAATAATGCATTACCCTCAGCTCACCAGTACAATTACAGCAATATCTCATTTATATAGGTATATAAACTAAAATATAGCTTTTGTGCAATAAAAACAATATAACAAAAGTTATTGACTATTTATGTGTCCCCATATCATAAGAGCCAGCATTTCAGGAGAGAAATGAGAGGAGCTGGAGACTGAGCGGTCAGGATAGGAGTGAGATGGGCTGGAGACTGAGCTGTCAGGAGAGGAGAGAGAGGGGCTGGAGACTGAGCTGTCAGAAGAGGAGAGAGAGGGGCTGGAGACTGAGCTGTCAGGAGAGGAGAGAGAGAGGCTGGAGACTGAGCTGTCAGGAGAAGAGAGAGAGAGGGGCTGGAGACTGAGCTGTCAGGAGAAGAGAGAGAGGGGCTGGAGACTGAGCTGTCAGGAAAGGAGAGAGAGGGGCTGGAGACTGAGCTGTCAGGAGAAGAGAGAGAGGGGCTGGAGACTGAGCTGTCAGGAAAGGAGAGAGAGGGGCTGGAGACTGAGCTGTCAGGAGAGGAGAGAGAGGGGCTTGAGACTGAGCTGTCAAGAGAGGAGAGAGAGGGTCTGGAGACTGTCAGGAGAGGAGAGAGGCTGGAGACTGAGCTGTCAGGAGAGGAGAGAGGGGCTGGAGACTGAGCTGTCAGGAGAGGAGAGAGGGGCTGGAGACTGAGCTGTCAGGAGAGGAGAGAGCGAGAGGGGCTGGAGACTGAGCTGTCAGGAGAGGAGAGAGAGGGGCTGGAGACTGAGCTGTCAGGAGAGGAGAGAGAGAGAGGGGCTGGAGACTGAGCTGTCAGGAGAGGAGAGAGAGGGGCTGGAGACTGAGCTGTCAGGAGAGGAGGGAGAGGGGCTTGAGACTGAGCTGTCAGGAGAGGAGAGAGAGGGGCTGGAGACTGAGCTGTCAGGAGAGGAGACAGGGGGGCTGGAGACTGAGCTGCCAGGAGAGGAGAGAGAGGGGCTGGAGACTGAGCTGTCAGGAGAGGAGAGAGGGGGGCTGGAGACTGAGCTGTCAGGAGAGGAGAGAGAGGGGCTGGAGACTGAGCTGTCAGGAGAGGAGAGAGAGGGGCTGGAGACTGAGCTGTCAGGAGAGGAGAAAGGGGCTGGAGACTGATCTGTCAGGAGAGGAGAGAGAGGGGCTGGAGACTGAGCTGTCAGGAGAGGAGAAAGGGGCTGGAGACTGAGCTGTCAGGAGAGGAGAGAGAGGGGCTGGAGACTGAGCTGTCAGGAGAGGAGAAAGGGGCTGGAGAATGAGCTGTCAGGAGAGGAGAGAGAGGGGCTGGAGACTGAGCTGTCAGGAGAGGAGAGAGAGGGGCTGGAGACTGAGCTGTCAGGAGAGGAGAGAGAGGGGCTGGAGACTGAGCTGTCAGGAGAGGAGAGAGAGGGGCTGGAGATCAAACAAAAAAAGAATACCAGAATACAGCGTCCAAACATAATGTCTATTTTTGGAAAATATTTGCTTTTGGTTACAATAAACATCCACAGGAGAATTTTTTTTCTCATTACCATAATAAGTTCAAATCTATTTACCTGCATACAAAAGGTCTCTACTGAAGGTGAAAAGTATAAACTGACTTCAGGATTTTTAAATACCAAATAATAGAAGAGAATTTCCTCCAAGAGTTCTCTCTTCTGTTTACATTATATATATATAGCAGTGTGCTGCTGTATTCTCCTGTTGCTGCTATATATATATATATATATATATATATATATATATATATATATACACTTTTTTATTCTCAGGGGCTGTTTTATTAAGTCAGGAGACTATTGTTTTCCAGCTTTGTGTCTTTTACAATGAACTGGTGAAGCTTCGCACATTTTTGTTATTTTTCCCCCTCGTTGTTTTTCGGCGTCCCCGGAGATTGATGTGTGGACATTGCTTTGACCTTTCGAAGAAAAGTAATATTGTTTCAGTCCTTCGTGCGCCTCTTTTGGCTTCCGGTCATCGATGAGCCTCCTGATCCGAGGATGATATTTCTTGCTCACCTGTGCATGATCTGCCCTTTGCCAACGAGTGGTTCTAAGATTTCGGATGGTGTCACGAGCGGCCGTGATACAATGTGATACAATGTGATACAAGGTGATACAATGTGATACAATGAGATACAATGTGATACAAGGTGATACAATGTGATACAAGGTGATACAAGGTGATACAATGTGATACAATGTGATACAAGGTGATACAATGTGATACAAGGTGAAACAATGTGATACAATGTGATACAAGGTGATACAAGGTGATGCAATGTGATACAATGTGATACAAGGTGATACAAGGTGATACAAGGTGATATAATGTGATACAATGTGATACAAGGTGATACAATGTGATACAAGGTGATACAATGTGATACAAGGTGATATAATGTGATACAATGTGATACAATGTGATACAATGTGATACAATGTGATACAATGTGATACAATGTGATACAAGGTGATACAAGGTGATACAAGGTGATACAATGTGATACAATGTGATACAATGAGATACAATGTGATACAAGGTGATACAAGGTGATACAATGTGATATAATGTGATACAATGAGATACAAGGTGATACAAGGTGATACAAGGTGATACAAGGTGATACAATGTGATACACTGTTTAATGAAACCAACATAAAAATAATTTGTAAACATATCGGATCAACTTTTTAACAATTGTAGAAAATATTTTATAAACATGTATAAATCTACATGTATATGATGTACGGCGACATTTACCGCTGTATACCGCTAATCACATGACACATACGACAAATCCAACCACTTATCCTATTTCTAACTATAAGATGAAAACAATGAAATAATGTGGAGACCTTCTATACTGTCACTAGAGCAGGATCATCCTCCACATCAGTGTTTCCCAACCAGGGTGCCTACAGCTGTTGCAAAACTACAACTCACAGCATGCCCGGACAGCCATTGGGGAGGGGGTGGGGGCATTTGGAGAGGTATTTAATATAAATATAAGATATATTATCTATAATAACAAAAAAACAAAAAATAATATGAGGAGCACCCATAGCAGACACTATGGTGTCAAGGAGACAACTAGAGATGAGCGAGTGTTCGGTTTGTGGCAAACTTGTTGGTGGCAGTGAAAGAGTTAAAATGAATGGTGGGAGATGTAGTTTAGCAACAGAGAACCTTCAGCTGTAGTTAAACTACAACCCCCATCATTCCCAGACAGCCTTTGGCTGTTTGGGAATGATGGGAGTTGTAGTTTAGCAACAGGTAGCCTCCAGCTGTTGCTAAACTAAAATCCCCATTATTCCCAGAGATCCAAATGCAATCTTGGAATGATGGGAGTTGTAGTTTAGCAATAGGTAGCCTCGTTGGCTGTCCGGGCATGCTGGGAGTTGTAGTTTTGCAACATCTGGAGGTCCGCAGGTTGAAGACCACTGGTATAGGAGGAAATTCTCACGTGTCCCCGCCGCTCCGGACCCGTCACCGCTGCCCTAGATGTCGCTCCATCGGTGTTGCCGCGTCCCCGTGGTGTCCCCGCCGCTCCGGACGTCTTCTTCCCCGGGATCCACGCTCTCCGTCGCCGTCATCACGTCGCTACGCACGACGCTCCTATTGGATGAGGGGACGGCGTGCGCGAAAACGTGATGATGTCGAAGGAGAGCGCCGGCCATGCAGGGGATCCCGGCACGGAGCAGACACAGATGAGGCAGGTAAGGTCCCTCCCGATGTCCTGTAAGCTGTTCGGGACGTTGCGATTTCACCGCGACTGTCCCGAACAGCGCGACTGAACAGTCAGGTTAGTGTCACTTTCCCTTCAGACGCGGCGGTCAGCTTTGATCGCCGCGTCTGAAGGGTTAATACAGGGCATCACCGTGATCGGTGATGTCCTGTATTAGCCGCGGGTCCCGGCCGTTGATGGCCGCAGGGACTGTGGCGATAGATGTGTATTTGCGGTATAAGACGCACCAACTTTTCCCCCCCAGTTTTGGGAAAGAAAAAGTGCGTCTTATACTGCAAAAAATACGGTAATTTCTACTTTGTTTCGCTTTACAACCCGTGCAGTTCGCTGTGCTTGGGAGGAGCGCCGGAGGCATCCACAAATAATAATCTGCTTAATTCTCCGGAGCGCAGTGAAGTGTAATGTGAGGTGAACAGATGAGGCCGCATCCGAACACCAGACGGCAGGTTCCCTTTTTTTTTTTTTCATAGGGGCTAATTAAATTTTGGGAGAATGAAATGGCTTATTGAGTAACACATTTCCAAATAAGCCTCATGATGTCGGATATTACGGGAGAATCACTGGTCAGCTGAGTGTAGCGCCCTTTTCCCAGGAATAATAGCGCCGCTAAGTATCTCTTAAAGGAGCTTAGTCATGCAGTGCATTCATGTCAGAAGCAATCCGGCCAGAGAGACCGAGGAAGGAGGGAAAGACAAAGACCGGCCGCAAAAACTCTTCTCCTACAACGTGTTGAGCGCAAATATTCTAAATGCTAATTTTTACCGCGAATATCGGCACTTAACGATTTTGCGAATATTTAGACTATAGCGCTATATATTCGTAATGAGGAATCTTTTTTTTTTCACAGTACACATCACAACAATGACATAATGACGTTTACTGTGTAAAATAAAAGTAATCATTAGAGATGAGCGAACGTACAGTAAATTTGATTCGTCAGGAACTTCTCGGCTCAGCAGTTGATGACTTATCCTGCATTAAATAGTTCAGCATTACGGTGCTCCAGTGGGCTGGAAAAGGTGGATACAGTCCTAGGAAAGAGTCTCCTAGGACTGTATCCACCTTTTCCAGCCCACGGGAGCACCTGAAAGCTGAAGTCATTTATGCAGGATAAGACACCAACTGCCGAGCAGAGAAGTTCGTGACGTATCGAATTTACTGTAAGTTCACTCATCTCTAGTAATCATCCCTCCTGCTTCCAGATTGTGGTCCAAGAAAGGCTCCAATACTATTTACTGTGTGGAGCGCAAATATTTCGTATATGTGAATATGCAAATATTCGCAAATATCGGCATTTCCAGAGGACACTGATCCCTCCTTTCTTTTAGGTGAAAGATATAATCGCGCATGCGCACTATGCAAATTTCATTACGAATTTCCGCATGGAAAAAAAAGGGAACAAACATAGCGAATATTTTGCGAACATAGGACAAATATTCGTCCATATATTTGTGAAATTTCGTGAATTCGATTATGACCTCTGCCGCTTATCACTACTAAGACGCCCAAAGATGTGAAGAAGAGATAAGTCCCTGCCGGATGATTATTCCAATATTCCCAAATAACTCAAATTTGGCCGTTTAACAAAAGACGATTGTTCCATTCTTTGTGTCAATAACAGGAAATTATTCAATAAACACCTTGTTCTGCACCGAACTTCAGGTAACAAATAATTTACAAATACATAATAAATAGATTCACGTAGGCGCAGGTTTGGAGAAAGAAGAGAAGTTGGCTCCTGGAGCGAAGTTCTTGGGGGCACAAATTTTGTCCTGCTAAGAATTAGTAAAAGTGGCGGTGTATACAGTACAATGTGCACATAGACATTCAGTATCATACAGGAGCAGGAACAGTAAACAAGAGTCCCTGCTCCTGTACATACATCCCATAGCGATCTAGCCTGCTGTGTATTGTACAAACAGGAGCAGGGACTCCAATCTTATCTGAACTCCCTGCTCCTGTACTATACAGGCTGCTGCTGTAGAAACCTAGTGGGGTGATTATCTACCAACTGGCGGAGCTATACCAACATGGGGACATCTACCTAATCAATGAGGGATTATCTACCGACTGGGGTAATCTACCTAATGGGGGAGCTATACCCACATGGGGAATTACCTACCTACTAAGACATCTACCTAGTGAATGAGGGATTATCTACCAACTGGGGGAATCTACCTAATGGGGGAGCTATACCCACATGGGGAATTACCTACCTACTAAGACATCTACCTAGTGAATGAGGGATTATCTACCAACTGGGGGAATCTACCTAATGGGGGAGCTATACCCACATGGGGAATTACCTACCTACTAAGACATCTACCTAATGAATGGGGGATTATCTACCAACTGGGGGAATCTACCTAATGGGGGAGCTATACCCACATGGGGAATTACCTACCTACTAAGACATCTACCCAATGGGTGGGAGATTATCTACCCAATAGTGGCTTCTGCCTAATGGATTGATTACCTATTTGGATGCATTAACCTAATAGGAGGGCTTTACTACCCAATGGGGGCGTCTACGTAATGGGAATGTATCTACTTATTGTGGGCATATATCTAATGAGGAAAATTATCCACCTACTGTTGGACATTATCTACCTACTGGAAGCTTCTACCTGATAGGTTAGAATTAAAAAGGGTATTTCAGGTTGCAAAAACATATCCCACATCCCTATTACATGGAGGTTTGTTGAAGTGTGTCACCTCAGTAGTAAGGAGATTACATGAGGAGGAGGTTTGTTGCAGTGTGTCACCCCAGTAGTAAGGAGATTACATGAGGAGGAGGTTTGTTACAGTGTGTCACCTCAGTAGTAAGGAGATTACATGAGGAGGAGGTTTGTTACAGTGTCACCTCAGTAGTAAGGAGATTACATGAGGAGGAGGTTTGTTACAGTGTGTCACCCCAGTAGTAAGGAGATTACATGAGGAGGAGGTTTGTTACAGTGTGTCACCCCAGTAGTAAGGAGGTTACATGAGGAGGAGTTTTGTTACAGTGTGTCACCCCAGTAGTGAGGAAATTACATGAGGAAGAGGTTTGTTACAGTGTGTCACCCCAGTAGTAAGGAGATTACATGAGGAGGAGGTTTGTTGCAGTGTGTCACCCCAGTAGTAAGGAGATTACATGAGGAGGAGGTTTGTGACAGTGTGTCACCCCAGTAGTAAGGAGATTACATGAGGAGGAGGTTTGTTACAGTTTGTCACCCCAGTATTAAGGTGATTACATGAGGAGGAGGATTGTTACAGTGTGTCACCCCAGTAGTAAGGAGATTACATGAGGAGGAGGTTTGTTACAGTGTGTCACCCCAGTAGTAAAGAGATTTCATGAGGAGGAGGCTTGTTACAGTGTGTCACCCCAGTAGTAAGGAGATTACATGAGGAAGAGGTTTGTTACAGTGTGTCACCTCAGTAGTAAGGAGATTACATGAAGAGGAGGCTTGTTACAGTGTGTCACCCCAGTAGTAAGGAGATTATATGAGGAGGGGGTTTGTTACAGTGTGTTACCCAGTAGTAAGGTGGGGCGTGTTAACGGGCAGAGCCAATGGGTGAGGTCAAGGGGCAGCAAAATGAGCTTTCGCCTAGGGTGGCAAAAATCCTTGCACCAGGCCTGACCACAGGTTGAGACCACTGGCACAAGACCTATCTGATTTTTTGCCCTTTACCTTGGTAATGAATATACTACATGGGGAAATGCTTTATCAATGTGACACATTTTCCTTCCTTTTTCTTCCGTAGTCGGGATCGAAATGACATTTTTCCCGTTTTTAGAATTCCATTTAGTGTCCTAATCATTTGTCTTTTTGGCATTACAATGCACCGGAGCTTGTTTATGACATCACATGTAGAGTAACATGGAGGATTGTATCCATGATAAGTGATTCTATTCTGAGGGGTGACACATGTTTTATTCTAATGTCAATAATGTTTCCTATAATTGTATCCATCGTATAAAATACATATAAATAGAAAATTAGGGAATAAATATTGGCGGTGGCCGCTCTGTCTCTCGTATTCTCCTCACGGACGCACGTTTACTCCTCTCTCCATATGTAGATATCGAAAGTTTGTTCCAAACTCCGTTTGGCTCCATTCGGATGAGGACGCAAATGATTCACTCAAGGTGATGAACGTTCCCCGCGGTCTTTATTTAATGTGGTTACAATAAAGCAAACAAGGAAATTAGACAAAGAGAACAAAATTGCCTTGAACAACGCCCGAGGCGATCGGATGATACATGTATTATTCATGGATTACTGATCAGTCAACTTGGGCTTTACTGGAAATTCACAGCTTAAAATTAAATAGCGGGTTGTGGGCCATCGGGTCATGTAGGCTTATTTGTTAATATGATGAAAACCGCATATCTGTAGAAAATCTATCTATCGGAAATAATGTTTCAATTTGATGAACAAAAAGATTTCTTTAGGTCCTGTTACCATGTGTGTTGGATCGTCCATTGTAGACATCATGCTGGAAATCCAATGTACACCATTATAGATTATGGGGCCCATCCGGTACCACATGCTTTGTTATTATAGTTATTAAACAGCTTACATTAACGTGGTCTGAAATGGCAAGAGATACTTAACCCCGGGTGCAGTTGTGCACTGTAAGCTGGGGTAGAGGTCCTGCATTTGTGGACCACAATATAGGTTCACTACTGTGGTGGATGTAAACAATGACATTAACTAATCCTCAAAACTGATGTAAAATTGAGACATTATCCAGTATATCCTTATATGAAGGACATACCTGAGCCCGCACACCACGCCAAGGTTTCTCAAATGGCGCGGTACCTAACAACAACCTACCTGTGCATGATAAGCAAAAACCAGGAACCAAATTAGAGCAGCATTAAGTATGACTTGTAGACTGCTCCCCGGTTAACTCCAGTGTGGCTGAGCACACATACAATGGGAGGAGGCAAGACAAGCTACAAGCCCCACCCTGGTTGGCTAATATAGTGCCGGCCTCACAGGTGAAACCTTAATGCTACCCAGTATGATGAAAAGGGGAATTAGTATTAACTTTAGACATTAAACCGCTAACATTAACGTGGTCTGAAATGGCAATAGATACTCAACCCCAGGTGCAGTTGTGACCTACGCTGGGGTGGAGCTCCTGCACTTGTGATCCGTTGCTATGGGTGATCCCCAGCATAATATGCATACAATGGAGGATGCCTGCAGACGGTCACAAGTACCACAATGGCAGGGAGCAGTCTACAAGTCAGACCTAATGCTGCTCTAATTTGGTTCCTGGTTTTGCTTATCCGGCACAGGTAGGTTAGTGTTAGGTCCCGTACCACTTGAGAAACCTTGGCGTTGGTGTGCGGGCTCAGGTAGGTCCTTCATATAAGGATATACTGGATAATGTCTCAATTTTACATCAGTTTTGAAGATTAGTTAATGTCATTGTTACATCTACCACAGTAGTGCACCTATATTGTGGTCCACAAATGCAGGACCCCCACCTTCTGTTCTGTAGAGATCACTTCTCAGCCGTCTCCTCCTCATCATCATCATCACAGACAGGATAATACCGACAGGTAACATCTATATACAGATAACACAGGATCCACCATTCACTATAGACCGACCACTCATGTTCTGTAGAGATCACTTCTCAGCAGTCTCCTCCTCATCATCACAGACAGGATTACACTGACAGGTAACACCTATATATAGATAACACAGGATCCACCATTCACTATAGACGGACCCCTCCTGTTCTGTAGAGATCACTTCTCAGCAGTCTCCTCCTCATCATCACAGACAGGATTACACTGACAGGTAACACCTATATATAGATAACACAGGATCCACCATTCACTATAGACGGACCCCTCCTGTTCTGTAGAGATCACTTCTCAGCAGTCTCCTCATCATCACAGACAGGATTACACTGACAGGTAACACCTATATATAGATAACACAGGATCCACCATTCACTATAGACTGACACCTGTTCTGTAGAGATCACTTCTCAGCAGTCTCCTCCTCATCACAGACAGGATTACACTGACAGGTAACACCTATATATAGATAACACAGGATCCACCATTCACTATAGACGGACCCCTCCTGTTCTGTAGAGATCACTTCTCAGCAGTCTCCTCCTCATCACAGACAGGATTACACTGACAGATAACACCTATATATAGATAACACAGGATCCACCATTCACTATAGACTGACACATCATGTTGGTGATACATTTCTATACATTTTTGTATCACATGAAGTTCGTTGGCCACCATATTGCTTCCCTTGTCTTGTTCTTAGCTTTATTATTTCTGGTGAATGTTGAAGGTGTCCTCCGCCATCCGCCATCGCCGCACATGAACATCTCACCTCGGGTGTAGCTTTTGGTGCTTCCATCATTTCCTTGACGTTACAGAAGAGAATATAAGATATAACATAAGAATATGGACCACAATCGTCTTTTCAGGTTGCGGATCTGGTTGCAGCTGCCGGTGCACGGATTTGTCTCTTTTTTCAGCTTTTATCCTTTTTATTAAACCTTCTATACAATGACTTCTCTTCGTGATTTGCAGACGACATCTGTGGTCTTTAACCTGTGGCTCTCCAGTCGTGTCCAGAATACACGGCCGATGTCTGTCAGGGAATGCTGGGAGTTGTGATTCTGTAAGAGCCGGGGAGCCCCCTGGTAGGAGATCACGGATGTACATGCTCTATTGTTCTATATTGTTGCCAATCATGTAGATTAAAGGGGTATTCCAGGGAAAGATGTCTTCTTATATATCAACTGGTTCCAGAAAGTTAAACAGATTTGTAAATTACTTCCATTAAAAACTCTTAATCCTTCCAATAATTATCAGCTGCTGAAGTTGAGTTGATCTTTTCTGTATGACAACAGTGCTCTCTGCTGACATCTCTGTCTGTCTCGGGAACTGCACAGAGTAGAAGAGGTTTGCTATGGGGATTTGCTTCTACTCTGGACAGTTCCTGAGACAGGTGTCATCAGAGAGCATTTAGACAGAAAAGAACAACTCAACTTCAGCAGCTCATAAGCTCATATTTTTTAATAGAAGTCATTTACAAATCTGTTTAACTTTCTGGAGCCAGTTGATATATATATATATATATATATATATTATTATTATTATTTTATTTTTATTTTTTTCCTGGATAACCCCTTTAATTCTCTAGACCCCTCTATGGTTAATTTTTGTATAAAGTAGAGATTTTCCGCACTTTTCCGCCTGTTCTGTTCATTGTATTATTACCTACAAGTACTACAAGCCCCAAATGTCAAGGCAAAACTGCTGGAAAAGCTGATATTTGCTTTGCATGAGGCTCTAACAGAGATAGAAAGTGGAAATCAAAATATATATTTCAGTAGTTAACAGCAGCAACCAGTCGCCCCCCGCCGCTTCCTGGAACCAAAGTTGTTGTTTGAACACTTCAAAAAGGTAGAAAAGAAGGGAACAAGCGTAAAAATATTCAGGCGGCTGGATTTGTGCTGATGCAAGTTGGCGAGTCCTGCTTAACCCATGTATTGCTGGAGAAAATATGTGGGAAGCCTATCAGGCTGAATTTGTGTGAGGGGGCGGGAATTCCCACACCCCTCGCACCTCTAGGCGGAGCCATGTTAGGGGAGGAGTATAAAATGTCCCGGCATCATGTAGGCGGGGCGTACGTGATGTTTGCGGAAGGACGTCGGCATTGGTCCGGTTCTCTGAGCGGGGCCATGTGTGTATGGTGCAGCAGAGGATGAGCGCAGCCGTTCGAGATAGAGTCAGGAGCGTTTGAGTAAGCGCCGGGCTCCGGCAAGGCTTCTTACCTTTGGCTGGTGTCCTGAGCCGCAGCATTATGCTCCCCGGGACCCGGCGGGCGGCTTCCGGCACCAGTATTGTTCTGGCCGGCTGTGCGGCTGGTCTGCACAGCTAGCGCTCCCTTGACAACCGCTTGCGGTTTACTGTTCTATCCCGGGGGTCTCCAGCAGGAGCCGCTTGCTCGTGGCCGCGCTACTGGGAAGGGGCCGGCATTCTACGTGTCTAGCCTGGGAGCTGCATCCCACGTGCTTTTGCTTCCTATGGTGACGGCAGGCTTGGTTGCAGCGGACGGCGTCTGTTCGCCTCAGCAGGCCTGCGGTACCGGTTTTTAAGCCGCCTGCAGACGGCAGGTGACGCTGTTGTAAAAATTTTTTTAAAAAGCCTCCGCCGGCTCTGCCTCAGACCTGAGGATTCGGGAGCCCGGAGCGCATACGACCAGAGTATAGTATTATTGTCATAGCGTTACCAGCACAGAATTGCAGAGGGTGTTTAGTGTTGTAAGGGTGGGGGGGGGGGGGGGATGTTTGCATGCCGGCAGCATTATATGCTGGACGCCCGTCACCCTCAGAGCCCCATGTTGCGTCCTCGGAAGTACTGGAGGGGGGGGGGGGGCTTCTAGCTTCTCGAGGCAATTTGAGCCATGTCATTATAGGGTGCCAGTATGCAAGTAGTTCCTGTGCTCATTTCATACGGGTTGTAGTGTTTCCACACTTTCATTCACTGCGCCATTACCATAGATTCACTCATAACTGGGCGATCATTATTTGCAGGCCTGCATTCCGTGCATTCTTACAACATATTACATATGTACACGGTGCATTTGCTGCATTTATACCGTTCATTACGTTCATACCGTGTAGTCACTTATTACGTTCATACCTTGCAGTCACTTATTACATTCATACCGTGCAGTCACTTATTACGTTCATACCGTGCAGTCACTTATTACGTTCATACCGTGCAGTCACTTATTACGTTTATACCGTGCATCATACCGTGTAGTCACTTATTACGTTCATACCGTGCAGTCACTCATGGCGTTTACCCACAGTCACTTATAGCGTCCACACAGTGCAGTCACTCATAGCGTTTCTCACCGTGCAGTCACTCAAAGCATTTCACTCCGTGTAGTCACTTACAGCAGCCATACCGTGCAGGCACTCATAGCGTCCATACCGTGCAGGCACTCATAGCGTCCATACCGTGCAGGCACTCATAGCGTCCATACCGTGCAGGCACTCATAGCTTTCATACCGTGCAGGCACTCATAGCGTTTCCTACCGTGCAGGCACTCATAGCGTTTCCTACCGTGCAGGCACTCATAGCATCCATACCGTGCAGGCACTCATAGCGTCCATACCGTGCAGGCACTCATAGCGTTTCATACCGTGCAGGCACTCATAGCGTTTCCTACCGTGCAGGCACTCATAGCATCCATACCGTGCAGGCACTCATAGTGTTTCATACCGTGCAGTCACTCATAGCGTTTCATACCGTGCAGTCACTCGTAGCGTTCATACCGTGCAGTCACTTGTAGCGTTCATACCGTGCAGTCACTTGTAGCGTTCATACCGTGCAGTCATTCATAGCATCCATACAGTGTAGTCACTCATAGTGTTTAATACCGTGCAGTCACTCATAGCGTTCATGCAGTCGTTCATAACGTTCATACCGTACAGTCACTCAAAAAAAATAATGCGTATATATATATATATATATATATATATATATATATATATATATATATATAGTGCATACATGCATTGTAGCATCATATACAGAAGGGGCAGTTACAGTGTTGTATACAGTACACAAGGTCATAGTAGCATGCAGTAGGTTACAGGGTTAGGCATAGCACATACAGTATGTACTGTATTGGATACAGTACATGCGCTCATAGGGTCATATTGCAGTGGGTAGTTAGTGTTGTATACAGTCCATGCGCTCATAGTGTCGTTGCAGTGGGTATAGTTAGTTTGTACACCAGTATATATGCTTATAGTGTTATTTGTAGGGGATACAGTCATAGGTGCGGTATACAGTAAATATGCTCATAGTTTAACATGCAGTAGGTACAGTTAGGGTAGTTTGCAGTACATATGCGCAGTGTCATATGCAGTGGGTACAGTCACACTGGGATGGTACACAGTGCATACGCTCATAGTGTTATAGGCGGTAGGCACAGTTAGGTGGCATACAGTGCTTATGCTCAGTGTCATATGCAGCAGGTACAGTTAGTGTTTTTGTTACAGCACGTATACTCATAGTGTCATATGCAGAACCCACAGTTAGTGTTGCATACAGTACATGCGCCCATAGTGTCTCATGCAGCAGGTACAGTTACGTATAGTTCATACGCTCGTTGTGTCACATGCAATGTGTACATATATAGGGTCATACACTCAGACCTTGAGCACTGTTCGTGTGCTTGTCGTGGTCACATTGCACATTCGTGTGCCCTCCTTTCCATACATACGCAGGTCGCGTACATATGCTCATAACTATTGTTGTATCTAGCTTCATACTGTCTTACCACACACACGCTCATAGCTTGCACTGTTCATACTCCCATGGATTCACACGGAATATACTATACATACGTTCGTACTTTCATACTTTACAGATGCTCGTAGCTTGTTCTCTACAATCATTAATAGTTACACCGAACATACCTGATACGTTTAAGCTTGCACTGAACAGATGCTTGTAGCATTCCACGGTGCCTACGTTGCAGTTTGTGGTCAGCATTAATCTGTTTAGTCCATTCAGGTCAACATCACGCGAGCGTCCATCACGTCCACAGCATTATTCAAAGACCTGTCACGTCTACAGGTACGAGGTTTGAGTTAGTTGGTCTTGTTACAGGCGCGATGATTACGCAAAGACCTGTCACATCTACAGGCACGAGGATACGCAGGACCTGTCTAATCGACAGGTACGATAGGCACGTGGAGACCGATCATGTCTACGGACACAATGTTTGTGTTAAATACAGCAGGTACAGTTAGTGTTTTGTTTACAGTACGTACACTCATAGTGTCACATGCAGGAGCCACAGTTGGTGTTGCATATAGTACATGCACTCATAGGGGGAGATTTATCAACGCCTGTGCAGAGGAAAACTTGCCCAGTTGCCCATAGCAACCAATCAGATTGCTTCTTTCATTTTTCACAGGCCTTCATAAAAATGAAAGAAGCAAGCTGATTGGTTGCTATGGGCAACTGGGCAAGTTTCCCTCTGCATAGGTTTTGATAAATCTCCCCCATAGTGTCTTAGGCAGCAGGTACAGTTACTGTTGTGTGTATTTCATGCGCTCGTTGTGCTATATGTACTGTGTACAGACAGTGTTAAACACTCAAGCCTTGAGCACTGTTCGTGTGCTTGTCGTGGTCATATTGCACTCACGCGTGCCGTCCTTTCATACATACGCGGGCGCTATTCAGAAACATATGCTCATAGCTGTTGTTGTATCTAGCTTCGTACTGTCTTACCACATAGCTCGCACTGGTCATACGCTCATGGATGCATACGGAGTATACTACACATACGTTCGTAGCTTTCATACTGTACAGATGGTCATAGCTTGTACTCTACAATCACTAATAGTTACACCGCACATACCTCTGTGCCAGAATACTTCACATACGTTTAAACTTGCGCTGAATATACGGTGGTAGCAGTCCACGGTGCATACGTTTGTAGTTCGTGGTCAGCATTAATCAGTTTAGTCCAGTGATGTCAACATCACGCGCACGTACTTCACGTCCACAGGGTTATTCAAGATCTGTCACGCCTACAGGTACGAGGTTTGAGATAGATTGTCTTGTTACGGGCACGATGATTATGCAAAGTCCTGCTACATCTATAGGCAGGAGGGTACGCAGGACCTAATCTACAGGTACGATAGGCACGCAGAGACTATGGGCACAATTCAACCGCTGAGTTAGGCATTCTCATTGGTATAGGTTTAGGTCTGTCTGTAAGGTGCAATCTCAGGTATGGAAGAACCCTAACCTCTTCGTAAGTCAATATGTGTTTATGTATAAATCGGTAGTCAACTCTTGCAACCACGTGCACGAATGAAAGCCCTGAGCACAAATATAATTGAACAGATCTGCATGTTGCCGTTGTGAACAGATTGAAAAGTCGTGAGTATTAGGCTGGATTCACACTGCGGAATATCCGAACAGAAAATTCCCGCCCGGAGATTCCGAGTGCGACAACAAGCGCCATCTGAATCAGTGGGCACTAGGACCGCGAGGACACTGCAGTCTCCAATAGACTGCAATGTGTTCTGCGAGTATTTCCGCCTGAAGAATGAGCAACGCCATTCTTCAGGCAGAAATTTTAAAGCAGATTTTCCGTTCACAAATTCCGCTTAACAAATTCCGAAGTGTGAAACCCATTCACTATACAGTACATTTTAGTAAGCGGAATTTCTGCCTGTAATTTCAAAGCGGAAATTCCGTAGTGTGAAACTAGCCTTAAAGTAGATGGCCGGAGTTATGTAGCTTTTTTATGCTTTATTTATTTTTTTTTCAAAAATTGTTTATTCTGCAAAATGTAGTATATTCGGAAAGTAAAAGTTGGAGATGAGTGAAGTTACAGTGATTTGATTCGTCACAAACTTCTCGGCTCGGCAGTTGATGACTTTATCCTGCATAAATTAGTTCAGCTTTCAGGTGCTCCGGTGGCTGGAAAAGGTGGATTCAGTCCTAGGAAAGTCTCCAGCCACCGGAGCACCTGAAAGCTGAACTAATTTATGCAGGATAAGTCATCAACTGGCGAGTCGAGAAGTTTGTGACGAATCGAATGACTGGAAGTTCGCTCATCTCTAGTAAATGTACTTTAGTCATACAGCCGCTTCTCATTGTTTTTAGTATTTGGTATCTTTGTTAGGCCCCTGTCTGCCAATATATGATCACTATACATGGGGCCATATTTATATATATATATATATATATATATATATATATATATATATATATATATATATAATATATATCAAAACATATGGATTTTATCAAAGTGGGGACATTGTTTTGTTTTTTCTCTAGGTCACAAAAGCAGCTACATTTAAATTATTTCCCTTTTATTTTTTTTATTTTTTTAACTCACTGAAGTGCTGCTGCCTTAAACACAGGCCTATGGGTGCCTAAAGCACTGACTATATGGTCATCAGCCATCCCTGACAAAATAAATGTCCTGTTTGCTAATAAGTGACCTCTCCCTATGACCGCTGTGTCTTCATTGACATTAAAGGGGTACTCCACCCCTAGACATCCAACTCCTATCCAAAGGATAGGGGATAAGACGTCTGATCATGTGGGTCCCACAGCTGGGACCCCCGCAATCTCGTTCAGAATGCTGAGTGCAGGTGGTGGGGGTGGTGACATCACGGGCACACCTCTGCAGACATCACTCCATGCCCCCTCAATGCAAGTCTATGGGAGGGGGTGTGACATCTGCCATGCCCCTCCCTTAAACTTGCATTGAGGGGGCGTGGTGTGACATCATAAGAGGCGTGGCCGTGATGTCCCGACCCCCACCACCCGCTCCAAGCATTCGGAACAAACTCAAATCCAACCCATTGTCAGGCTCAAGTGTTGATCCTAACAAGTCAATCATCTATATGTAAAGATTAAGGGAAGATTCAGTAAAAAAGGCAGTGTCATCTGTCTCATCCCAGCTCAGCATCACACATACATTTCATTGTTGCACTTAGGTCATGTGATCACTATTCAGATCACTAGAAGATGGCATGCTTTAATGCGTAGACAGAAATCAGTCTCCCCTATGTTACTGAATTCCTATGAATTATAGGAAAACATCACCACCTATCACATCCTCCTGGCAGTCCCCAGACCCCTCCACCACTCAGCTCCATCCTGCTTATTGCTGAAGAGATTATTTCTGCCCTTTTTGAGAGACCAGGAGTGCAGTGATATAGTCCATTTCCTGATGAGCTGCAGAGTTATTACACTGCCCTGACTCACACTGCCTGTCCTGTCTGCTGCTTCTCCTGTGCCCTACAAGATGCAGCTTCACACTGATCCCCCTGCCAAAGGATAGGGGATAAGATGTCAGATTGCCCGGATCGCCGCTGCGGCACCAAGCTATCATTACTGCACAGAGAGAGTTTGCTCTGTGTGTAATGACAGGCGATAAGGGGACAGAGCAGCGTGACATCATGACTCCGCGCCTCGTGACATCACAGTCCGCCCCTTAATGCAAGTCTATGGCAGGGGGCGTGACGACCATATTGCCTGTCATTACGCACAGAGCGAACTCGCTCTGTGCAGTAATGATAGCTGGGTGCCGCAGCGGCGATCCCAGCGATCTGACATCTTATACCCTATCCTTTGGATAGGGGATAAGATTTCTAGGGGCGGAGTACCCCTTTAAACTCAACTTATATTCTTTATGCTTAAAGGGGTACTCCCTTGCTAGACATATTATCCCCTATAAAAAGCCAATATTTTTTTTTTTCTTCTAGGGTAGGGTCACAAGGAGCACATCCACAGTGAATTTCTACACTGCGGATGCGTGGATGGCAGTCACAAAAGCGAGCTCCCTGCTGCGACGAGGTAGCTCTGTGTCTGCTCGTTACGAGAGGACACACAGAGCTACCCGGCCGCAGCAGGGAGCTCGCTCTTGTAACTACCGTCTGTGCATTCGCAGTGTGAAAAAAACATGCTACAGATGCGCTCCTTGTGACCCTACCCCTAAAGTAAATCTCCCTGGTTGCACCATATTTTGTTGCAGATTTTACCCTGCCTGAATGGAACCTAAAAACATTTTAATTTTAGAGAAAAAAAAAATCCGACACTTCTCTGCAGCTTTCCAATATTTACAAACATTTTGTGGTAAATATTTATCTACAATTGTATCACTTACCTGTCACTATTTAGAATCGCCTAACAAAAGTTTTTAAATTCACGTATTTATTTCGTTTTACGCTTTGCATTTTAAATAAAAAAATAAATGGAAGGTTCCTATAAGCAAACTAATTTTTTTTTTCTGCAACCCAGCTCTTTCCTAGCAGATGTCTTATGAAAGAAAGAGCCGGGATTCATAAAGGAGGCCTCCAGCTGGCTGCAACAACCGCACGGATGGAGGGAACGATGTAAAAATGATCAAGAAACATCTCATTCATCCCTCGTGGCTCCTGCCTCGCCATTTATACAACACCGAGAACATTATTTTTTTTTTTTTGTGCTATATAAAATGCAGGGAAGATGGTGAATTTTTGATAAGAACTATGGGGAATGGAGTTCATGTCCCACAAAGGAGCGAGAGAGAGAGAGAATATGGTGGAAATTGAATCCATACATATTAAATTGATTACGGAATTATATTATATTCCACCGGTTCTATTACAACTAAGGACCACACGTGGGATCGGCTTTCTGAAGCTTATGCAAAAATATCATCTCCCACGGCTTCTGCTTGTGCATTTCTGCGCAATTATGAGTGAAAGTCCAATTGAAAAGGAAGGATTTATTTTACATGTTAATTTTTTATTTATTTATGTATTTATTTTTTGTCGCCAAGATCGAAGGACCGTGCAGGGGAAGCTGGGGATAAAAACATGGTAATGTCAGCAAACAAATCTGCGTTTTCTGTCAATCACGCGCATGGTGTTAAGTATGAGCCGACGTATCCGGTTAACTAGGGAGCGGAGCTTTTGGATGTTTCAGGTGAGTTATTTTTCTTGCTTAAGAACATACTTTAAGGTGTGGAACAAACCCGATGAATAATTCAGACCCTCGGCGGAGCCATTCTCCGCGTAATTGCGTCTCAATAGGTCGGGGGGAAAAAAAAGCTATTAAAAAAAAAAAAGTGCTTATCAAAATTGAATAAATTGAAGGCAACGCATGGCTTTACCAACATGCTTATACATTAATGCAATTACTCGACAAGCTCATGTTTCAAACCCCGGCTAAATGACTTATTAAAGAGCCGTATAGCGCCATCCGTCTTTATCTGGCTTTCTGGGTGAGAGTTAATGGCTTTCATTGTTTTCTTTAAAATTACATTTGGACAGGATATTACTGTTACATGAGATCTTTCCAACGAATACGACTTCCCTCACTTATGAAAGACATTTTATTGCACGGAGCGTCGAGCCGAGTCATTGCCAGGAACACCAGATAACCTCTGCCTGCGGTGATAAAAAAAAAAAGGGACCATCGGTTATTATTAAGGATGTGGAGAGGGAAGAAAAACACGTTCCAATCTACTTGTCTGGACTCGGTTTGATCAAGATGTCTAGGCCCATGTTCTATGTATATAGGATGTCACCCGGACAAGCTTCACATGCGCCGGGCCAATCAGCAGCGGGTGGGGTGTTAAAATCCCTGCTCTCTGTCCCAGCCCTCATTGTAAATTACAGTTGTACTCATAGCTTGAAACGTTACATATTTACCTGTATGATATCATAGCGGTTGAAGTGTGCCATAAAACATGTCCGGGGCATGCCTGTAGAGGGTATACCCTATAGATAGTATATAGTGAACAAAATACAGCCTTAGCAGGCTTAAAGCTTGCTCCCCCTGCACTAACCAGTGGTACTGGCTGGTAGTGCGGGGGACGCTGATCAGTTTGATGCTTACTATGCTCGGATCCGCCCCGCCATTCAGCCGTAATCTTGTATTTTTGGTATATGCTAATTAGGTGCTAACTTGCACCAGCCGGGCTAACTGGCAATCTGACATCAGCGTTTTCGGCCACAGTGCCGCCCAGCTAATCAATATTCGTCCCCATCCTCCACCTCTCCCTCTTCATTACAGAGCGGGGAGAAGAGGGAGAGGTGGAGGAAGGGGAGTAAAATTGATGAGCTGGGCGCAGCTGCGGCCAAAAACGCTGACGTCAGAGTGCCAGTTAGCCCGGCCGGTGCAAGTTAGCATCTAATTAGCATATACCAAAAATAGAAGATTACGCCCAAACGGTGGGGTGGATCCGGGCATGGTAAGCATCAAACTGATCAGCGTCCCCCGCACTACCAGTCAGTACTGCTGGTTAGTGCAGGGGGAGCAAGCTGACAGTTTTCCTTTAACACCTAATTCCTGCGTCTCTAGCTTTAGTCTGTGTTTCCCATATGTTCTCTCACCTCCTGCCTGTTTACTGACCATTCTTTAGCCCAGTATTTTCCAAACAGTGTGTCTCAAACTGTTGCAGAACTACAACTCCCAGCATGCCAGGACTGCCAAAGGCTAGGCTCATGTACAATGTATATAGAATCACACCTGGTCAGGCTTCACATGCGCCGGGCCAATCAGCAGCGGGTGGGGTATTAAAATCCCTGCTCTGTGTCCCAGCCCTGCTTGTAAATTACAGTTGTGCTCATGGCTGCAAACGTTACATACTTACCTGTATGATTGATGTGCACCCTACCATAGCATTTGAAGTGTGCCATAGAACATATCCGGTGCATACCCTATAGAGGGCATACCCTATAGATAGTATATAATGAACAAAATACAGCCTTAGCAGACTTAACACTTCATTCCGGTGTCTCTAGCTTTAGTCTGTGTTTCCCATATGTTCTCTGACCTCCTGCCTGTTTACTGACCAGTCATTAGCCCAGTATTTTTTATACTGTGTGTCCAGCTGTTGCAAAAGTACAACTCCCATCATGCCCGGACAGCCAAAGGCTGTCCGGGCATGCTGGGTGTTGTACTTTTGCAACAGCTGGAGACACACTGTTAGGAAAACACTTCTTCAGCCTGCCGTTCTGTGCCTTGTTGTCTATCTGGTTTGACACTTGCCTTTGACTATCCCTCTGCTAAGTGATTTGGTACTGCGCTACTTTCCAGTTTTGACTTCGATCTGCTTGACTTTGCTTTGCTTGTTTGCATTATTGTGCTCCCTAGTTTGTGCTTTAGCTAACCCACTGTGTCTTGACTTGATCCCTGACCTCTGTACTGTTTTTTTTTTTTTTTAACATCTTTGACACCCCTGCACTTAGGCCAGCACGGGGACTGTCTACTAGTTGAGATTCTGCTACCTAGGGCTGATTGTCAAGTCAGGGATAGAGGTTGTGGGCGATAGTAGGGATGCACTGTTCCCTGCTTGAATCATTAATGAAGGAACACTAGATAACCTCTGCCTGTGGTGGTAAAAAAAAAAAGGGGGACCATCGTTTTTTATTAAGGATACAGAGAGGGAAGAGAAGCATGTTACAATCTCCTTGTCGTGATTTGGTTTGATTGAGATGTCTAGGCCCATGTTTTATGTGTAATGATCATACCTGGACAAGCGTCAATGCACCGGGCCAATCAGCAGCAATGGGGCATCAAAATCCCTGATCTGTATCCCAGCCCTGCTTATAATTACAGTTCATTCCTGCGTCTCTAGCTTTAGTCTGTTGTGTCCCACATGATCTTTAGAGATAAAAAAACAACAGGACGCGCTCCGTAGTGTGATGCAAAGCATTATATTGGGTTTTTATTAGCCTCTTAAACCCACCCCTGTGCTGTCTCCTGATTGGCCTGGGAGCTGTATGTCACATAAATGCAGGCAATGATTGGCTAGCCTGGGGTCATGTGATCTTGTTGATAGCTGCAAGGTATGCTGGGCTACCCCAATGCCATCTCAGTGTTTCCAGTACTTCCTCCATTCATTCAGACACCAAAACGGCATGTGCTCCTCATCTCTTCTGATAATAATAGCTGCCCCGAGCCAGAAATTGTGAAAATGGGAGGAATTTGTTTAATTATCTTTTACATGGAGCCAATAATAATATATTGGGTGATTAACATTAGGGGGGAAATTAGTATATTAAAAACACAACATGTTCTACTTTCTGTTCTACAGATGAAGTTAGATACAATGTGCAAGATACAGATGTATCTGACCAATACACCAGGAGCAGCTCCAGACTCTGATTCAGTATAATGGATTAATGGCTGACGGACACGGATGCCACAATATAGAAGATAAAATACTAATTCCCCCTGTCTGCTGAGTATATATATATATATATATATATATATATATATATATATATATATACAGTGACCCCTCGACCTACGATGGCCCCGACATACGATAATTTCAGCATACGATCACTCTCAGAGGCCATCGCATGGTGAAGGCAGCATCAACATACAATGTTTTTTAAGTCAGGGCCATTGCATAAACGGCTATCCTACAGCGCTGACTGCTTCAGCTGCTGCCGGATAGCCGTTTACGGTGCCCCGTGAGCTCCGGTGATGTCTCTTACCTGTCCTCGGGGCTCCGGCGCGTCCTCTTAGGGATTCCCTGGAACGTCGGCGCTCTCCATCGTCGTCATCACGTCGCTGCACACGCCGTCCCGTCATCCAATAGGAGCGGTGTGGGTAGTGATGTGACGGCGGCGACGGAGTGCGCGGATGCCGGGGAAGCAGAGGCCTTACCTGAGCGGCGGGGACACCTCGGGGACGCGGTGACAGCGATGGAAGGCGACATCCAGGGCAGCGGTGACGAGCAGTGACGGTCCGGAGCGGCGGGGACAGGTGAGTACAACTTCCTCTAACAGTGGTCTTCAACCTGCGGACCTCCAGATGTTGCAAAACTACAACACCCAGCATGCCCGGACATGCTGGGTGTTGTAGTTTTGCAACATCTGGAGGTCCGCAGGTTGTAGACCACTGTCCTATTCTTTACATTGCAGGGATCCCTCAACATGCGATGGTTTCAACAAACGATGGTCCATTTGGAACGGATTACCATCGTATGTTGAGGGACCACTGTATATATATATATATATATATATATATATATATATATATATATATGACTATTGGGTATGGAAAAGCTGGATACATTGTGAACATGATAGAGAAACAGAGCTGGTTCTCTACAATGACCCATCCATTATATTACAGATTAATTATACGAGGACGATGTATGAAGAGGATGAGAGGGAAATGTTAAATGGGATCCAGAGAACTAAAGAGGTTACGGTGGCAATAGGAAAGATGGGAGAAAGAAGGACCGGATGTTTCTATAACACTGTATAGAGATGGAGGAGATCCCAGAGGAGACATATAACCTGAGGATGGAGGAGCAGTCGGGGAGGGCTCCATACGTCTTACTCTGATGTGGATAGAAAGGTCAGGCAGGGAAGAAGGGGTCAGCCTCGCTGCATTAAAGATCCTATTGATCTGTTCAGATTGCGAAGCAAAGACATCGCGTGGATCCATTTCTAGAATTTAGTATTAGTTCTCCTTGTACAGGACATACATGGAGGATTTAGAAGCCTGCACCCATATAGATGCCATGTAGGTGATGACGGATCTCATCCTAGATTCTATAGGTTTCCCAATTTTCCATGTTGAGGTATTTAGAGGACAGTACCATTGCCGACTGGGAGATTACCTGGTAAATGTTGGTGATGGAAGATTAGGTGGACTCTCCTGCTTTACAGAGTCATTTAAGGGGTAAATAGCTCCATATCCCTAGTCAGGTCCCAAGGCATCTTTTTGGATCTACAACACAAATAGAGAAACATAGCCGCACATCCACCATTTGTATTTTGATCTACTTGCTTCTCAGCATAATTTAAAAAACTAACAGGTTGTTAGTATACATGTTGATCAAAAAATACAAACCCACTCACCACGTCAAGCCCACCTAGTCAGAATGGGTCCCTAACCTGACACTGGCGTAGCGCCGGGCAGCAACCACTGCCTCTGAGACACCAAGCCCACATGGGGAATGACCCAGTGGACAGGTAACCCACGGCTGCCCGACCAAACCCCTTGACGTGGTGAGTGGACTTGTACTTTTTGATCAAAAGGTATAATAACAACCTGTTAGATTTTTTTTTATTATACTGAGAAGCAAATAGATCAAAATACAAATGGTGGATGTGCGGCCGTGTTTCTCTATTTGTGTTGTATCTTTATGGATCAGACAACATGGAATTCGATGAGAACCAATACCCTCCATGAGCAAAGATTTAGATCTGGGGTTAGTCAAGGTAGATAGAGCACGGTAAGTGGATTACTCATCCTGAAGTCTACAATGGTCACATAGTAAAACAAATGGGCATTAAAGGGGTACTCCGCCGCCCCTAGACATTTTATCCCCTATCCAAAGGACAGGAGATAAGATGTCTGATCGCAGAGGACCCGCCGCTGGGGACCCCCACGATCTCGGCTGCGGCAACCCAGACATCCGGTGCACAGAGCGAACTTCGATCCATGCCGGATGACTGGTGATGCAGAGGTTGAGGCTCGTGATGTCACGGCCACACCCCACTCGTTCAAAGGAAGTAAAAAGTGGATCTTGATAGGTGCTCAGGCATCCGAAATGGAAGATATCACAACCAAAGTGATATGAATAAAAAGTCTTGTATAAAACAAGGTAAAACAAAGTAAAACAATAATGTGTTTTACTTTGTTTTACCTTGTTTTATACAAACAATAGACAAGACTTTTTATTCATATCACTTTGTTTGTGATATCTTCCATTTCGGATGCCTGAGCGCCTATCAAGGTCCACTTTTTACCTCCTTTGAATTCCTCTTCAGGATCTCCTTTTGGTTGCTTCCTGGGACCCTGGGCCAGCACAGGAACACTTTACCTCTATTTGAGGCTACATGCATATATACTATACGCTCAAGGTGAGCGGCCATCTTACAGACCCTTCGTCTCCCTCTACCTCACCCATCTATCCAAGGGTAACGCACAAGGCACTTTTTTTGATGTCACAGCCACGCCCCACTCATGATGACATGGCCACGCCCCCTTAATGCTAGTCTTTGGGAGGGGGCGTGGCGGTAAGTGGTAAGTGGTAAGTGTCAGAGTGTATGTGGTGATACTAACAGGATTGCCACTTACCTCCAGGCAGCACCTGTTCACAGGGACAGGCATCCTGTATTTGACCCAGGGAATATGAAGTGAGCATACAGGCATATGAAGCAGTGAGATCCTGGCCCCGGCAGGTCTAATCTAATGACTAGTCGCTCCAATCACTGGAGTTTCCTATCTAATGTGGATTTATACTGGGACTGATCCCCAGAAAACTGTATTTTATGCTGCACTTTAGAGTCAGGGGTCCAATGTCCATAAAGGGGAAAATCTGACCATGAGAAGGAAAAGTGCACTAAAAAGGGGGCCATTGAGTATAAACATATATATATAGGGGATAAGATGTCTGATGTCTGATCGCGGGGGTCCTGCCGCTGGGGACCTCCGCAATCTCTGCTGCGGCACCCCAGACATCCGGTGCTTGGAGCAAAGTTCGGATGACTGACAATGGAGGGCCGTGGCTCATGACGTCACGGCCATGCCCCCTCAATGCCCATCACGCCCCCTCCGGTAAACTTACATTGGGGGGCATAGCCATGACGTCACGAGCGTGGCATGGCTGTGATGTCACGAGCCTCCGGCGCTGAACCCGATGCTCTAAATGAACGCCGGTGCAGAATGAAGATCGCAGGGGTCCCCAGCGGCGGAACCCCCTCAATCAGACGAATTATCCCCTATCCTTTGGATAGGGGATAATATGTCTAGGGGCGGAGCACCCCTTTAAACTCATGACCAGGTTGTGCTCTTCCAGGGCCTATGCCAGGACCTGTACCTCACCCTTTGAAGTCCAGTAGGTGGCCCTACTCAGTGACAGGTTCCCTTTAAAGGGCAGTTTTGGCCGGTTCGAATACAATTTTGAATAAAATCCAACAGTTGATTCTAATGAGGTTGATTTTACAAAATTAAATTATATTTTAGTCAATGAAGCACTCCTGGTGGTTGAGTCACTACAGATTTTGTATTTTCTTCCAAAATTGCACAAAAGCATCACCAAACCTCCAGGGAGACCAATTATATCTGGTATAAATTAATTGACATGTAACCTGTCACACTATGTGGATAATTTACTTCACAAACATGTTTCCTCCCTCACATCTTACCTGAAAGACACAACAGATTTAATCCGAGCAAACAAGCAAGTACCCTGGGAGGACAATTGTCTATTTGTCACCATGGACATCGCTTCCCTGTACATGGTGATTGACCACGATCTAGGCATCAGATCGATTGTCCATTTTCTCTCCCTTGATCCAGATATGCCCACTGTTTTGGATGCCATTATGTTTATTCTACAGCATAATTATTTTGAGTTTAATTGGGTTATTTTTGAACAACATAGGGTACAGCGATGGGAACAAGATTTGCCCCTAGTTTCCCTAACCAATTCGTGGGACTATTTGAAGAAACTGTCATCTACAATCATCCATTTTTTCATCAGTGTCTTTTTTATAAACATTACCTAGATAATTTGTTTATAGTATGGAAAGGGTCTACTCCATAACTAGAAACCTTTTTAACTTCTCTTAACCAAAATAATTGGGGTCTAATTTTTAACCAAACCATTTTTCTAAATAATGCTGAATTTTTAGACGTAGTAGTGACAAGGGATGAGCGAATCGAATCTGACGAATCCAAATTTGTTACGAATTTCAAGAAATATTCACTTGGCAATGAATTTGAATATCACTGTGAGTCGATCACACAAATCGCTTCATTAAACTCCATTTAGTGCGGTCCTGGCTCCAGGGCATCTAAGGAGATGGGGCAAGGAACAGTGGGAAGGCAGGAAGACAGGTAGGCAGAATTACCCTGAATCACATGCAGGATGCAGCCTATCAGCAGCTGGCCACCCTTGTGATGTCGAAGCACTGGTGTGTACTATAACTGAAAAGCTAATAGTAGCCAGCCAGTTAGTGTGAGCAGAACACTAAAAGCCATAATCATCTTCTATTAGTGCCTAATACAGGTTGCATGGTGGAGCGTATTGTCCTCTATTAGGTGTAACCTGTGCGTACATAGGTGGTGTACCATTTTGTTCCTATTAAAGTCTTAAGGGCCTAGTCACTGTGAAAAGCCAGCCAAAAGTACACACCTGCTGCTGTTGTAGACAAATACTGTTTTAAGCGTAGTGGAGCGTATTGTCCTCCCCTCATATACGCACTAATAAGGTCAGGCAGAGAAGTGCCAGGACGTGCACAGAGGAGTGGCAGAGGCCTAAATCCTTCAGGTAGAGGTTGCAGCAGACTAGGGGCGAGTGGCAGCAGGAGTCGCAGCGAGAGGCCTGAGCTCCCAGGATCAGCCAGCAACCATCTGCCATCATCGATTGGTTAACACGATCATCCACTTCATCACAAGTGACATCTGATACACCCAGTCAACAGTCGGTGGGTTCCTCAGACACAACCCTCAGTTGGCATGGCCCGGGAGCAGTCCGTGTCCTCCCATTGCCTCTGTCCTACGCTGTTACCTCTCCTAGAGAAGTATCATATGCTGTGGGTTCAGCTCCATTATTCACTGAGGACGATCTAATAGAGGTCAGTCAGCAGCTACTGCCCAGCCAAGAAGTGGAGGAGACATCTGCCACTTCCTCTGCTAGGCGGGCAAGTAGTGATGAGGAGAGTGGCGTGGGAGGTGGTGTTACCAGCATTCAGGCTCCTGAAGCAGACACTGTTGAGGAACCTGAGGAGGACATCAGTGACGTGCAGACACATCTCGATGATGATCAAGCCGATTGCAATTGGGAGTCGGGTGCAGAAGGGGCTTCATCATCATCATCAGGAGAAGAGAGTTGCAGGTTGCCCGGGAGGCAGTAGCTGAGGCAGCAAGGTGGTAGCATGGTTGGCAGTCAGCGTGGTGGCAGAAGTGGGAAGTCTGGAGCCAAATGTGCCCACTAGTGACCACCTGCTTCGCGGCAGCCTACCTTCCCGCGAGGTGGTGGAAAAGGGGTTCCTGGAGTCGGCGGCAGTAGCAGTCAATCAATGCGGACTGTTTGGCGGGAAATCAGCTACTCGGTGGTGTGGTAGTTTTTCAACAAGCATCCGGAGGAGGTTCACATTGCCACATGCAAGATATGTCGGTAAAAGGTAAAGTGTGGCCAGGGTCCCATTGTTTGCACGACGTCAACATATGCAGCATCACTATAAAGCGGCCTGGGAGAACCGTTGCTCCGATGTAGTGGTCCAGCCTGCTGCATCACCCAGTGGCACGTCGCACCCTCTTTCAGCCAGCCAAGGCTCCACCACCTCAGCCAAAGGGAGCTGTGTGTCATACCCTCCTTCTGTTGCTCCAGATGCTCCAGCTTCTCCCGCTTTTAGTCAGCCATTCCGCCAACAATCCATTGGCGAAGCCATGTCCAAGAGACAACAGTATGCGCCCACTGATCCAACGGCCCAGAAGCTGAATGTGCTCCTGTCCAAGTTGCTGGTGCTGCAGTCCCTCCCTTTTCAATTGGTGGACTCTGCACCTTTCAGAGAACTGATGGCTTGTGCCGATCTGAGGTGGAGAGTCCCGAGCCGTCATTTGCCCTGCACAATTTTATGGAACAGAAGGTGGGTCAGTCCCTGAGCCTTTCGGTGTGTACCAAAGTGCACGGCAGCGCCAATGTGTAGAGCTGTAACTACTGTCAGGGATAATACATGTCCTTTACGGCTCACTGGGTGAATGTGGTTCCTGCACAGCCACAACAACAACTTGTACAGGTCATGCCGCTTCCGCCTCCATGCTCTCGACAGTGTGAGACTCCGCCTCCTCATCTTCCACCGTTTCCTCAGCCTCCACTGCACAGACAAGGCTTAGTGCCCCTCCAGCATACCATGTGTGCAGGGTCACGCTGTTCTTCACATGATTTGCCTTGGCGAATAGAGTTACATAGGGGAGGAACTGCTAAAAGTCATTCATCAAGAAATCAGATTATGGCTTACTCCACAAAAACTGGAAATGGGAACTATGGTGACCGACAACGGGAAAAACATTTTGTCTGCACTGAGTCAAGGAATCCTGAGCTATGCGCCCTGCATGGCATACATGTTCAATCTGGTGCTTAAGTGGTTCCTGAAGTGTTTTCCCCATCTGCAAGACCTCCTAACAATGGGAAGGAAACTTTGCATGCACTTCAGCCACTCGTACACTGCAAAACACACCTTCCTTGAGCTGCAGCGTCAGAACGGTATCCCCCAACATTGTTTTATTTATGACGTTGCCACGCGTTGGAATTCCACCCTCCATATGTTGGACCAACTATACAAACAGAGAAAAGCCATCACCAATTTCTTGATGATCCAAAAGGATAGGGGGACTCCCCTGTGTAACTTCAATGTGAACCAGTGGCAACTCATACGTGACACCTGCCGTTTGCTGAGGCCCTTTGAGGAAGCCACATTATACGTACGTCGCCAGGATTATGGGATGAACGACGTCATTCCACTGCTTCATTTACTACAACACGTGTTGGAAACAATGGCTGGCCAGGGCACTGGAGATGTGGCGCCTACATCTCATGGACACTTGAGCCCTGTGGGGGCTGAACTGGAGGAGGAGGAGGGGGACAGTGGAGCACAATTTAGGTTTCGCAAAATGGGCTTTTTTATAGTCATCTGACAAGAGAGGAGGAGCAGGAGAAACCAGAGGAGCGAGAGGGTTATGTGAAAGGCGAGACAGTGGACCCAGACCCAGCGGGGCATTATGCAGTGGAGATGGAGGCAGGGAGTCCCTCCAAGTCACAAATGGCACGTTGCATGCTTACTTGCTTGCATAGTGACTGCCGAATTGTCACCATTCGGCAGCGGGATGACATCTAGCTCTTCACCTTATTGGACCCTTGCTACCGCCACAAAATGGGGGCCTTTTTACACCCACTGAGAGGGAGGACAAACTGACCTACTACAGAGGAGGCCTGTATGTAGTCAGTTGGCCAATGCTTATGTGCACCATCATCCATCCTTTCGCAGGTCTCTCTCAGGGGGCCCACTGTGCCCACCTTCCACTTCCATAGCTGCTGGCAAGATGAGGGGTGGCAGGAGCAGTACCAGCTCCATCAGCAGCAGCCTGAGTCTACAGTCGCCTATGAGTAGCTTTCAAGTAGCTTTCTTAACCCGCATAGTGAAGCAACTCATCAGCAGCAGGTAGACCTGGAGCAGGACCTGAACCAGCAGGTGGTGGCATACCTTGACATGCCCATGCCAACACACCTTGAAGATCCGCCGGACTTCTGGGTAGCCAAACTTGATTTGTGGCCATAACTTGCAGAGTTTGCCCTGGAAAAGCTGTCTTGCCCGGCCAGTAGTGTTCCATTAGAGCAGGTGTTTAGTGCGGCGGGGGCCATAGTCACCCCAAGGAGAACTCGTCTGTCCACAAAAAAATTGGAGAGACAGACGTTTGTCAAGATGAATCAGGGATGGATCAGCCAGGATTTCCAGCCACCATTGCCTGATGCCTCAGAGTAGATTGACCATGATGCTACACCAACACTTCACAAATATGGATAGTGGCAAACAGATGTAAGGCGCTGCTCCCCAGTTACAGACATTCCTCCGCATCAGACCAGAAGAAAGTATTAAGGATATGCATTAGCTAAAACTTAACTTTTCTTATGAGAAAAAATATGGACCCAAATTTTTTTTTATATCCAAGAAAAGGAAAGGTGTGCAAAAAACACCATGGGCCACCTACACCACCAAGTATTGATGTGATGCAAAGACCTCTAAAAGGTGGAAGGGAACAACGTATGGTCCATTGTAACCGGTGGGGGTAAAAACTTCCCCTGTAAGGCCCTACTCTCCCATTTTTAATTCCCTTCTTGGCAAGTGTTACTCGTCCTAAAAAGGGCGGCCCCACACAGGAACCTCTCCCTATTTCCGCCTACAAACACTGCCATTTCCCAGGATTTCTAGGTGGAAATAGGAAAAGTTTCCTGTGTGGGGCCGCCCTTTTTTGAGTAAGTAACACTTGCCTAGAAAGGAATTAATAATGCGAGAGTAGGGCCTTACAGGGGAAGTTTTTACCCCCATCGGTTACAATGGACCATACTTTGTTCCCTTCCACCTTTTAGAGGTCTTTGCATCACATCAATAATTGATGGTGTAGGTGGCACATGGTGTTTTTTTCAAACCTTTCCTTTTGTTAAATAATAAATAATAATTTGGGGTCCATATATTTTATTCTTAGAATGTTATGAAAAGTTAAATTTTACGTAATGCACATCCTCAGTACTTACTTGTGCACACTAATGCTTTTACAAAAGAAACCGTTTTCTTCTGCCTACCTGCCTCAGCTACTATTCTGATCCTACCACCCGCCTGATGCCACACATGTGAGGCCAAGTTCTCCTTTTTTCACCCAACTTCTGGTATTGCCACCCACCCCCCCCACTATGTCACCAGGTCACTTTCAGGACTCCTGATGCTGCTGATGCCACCTTCGGGCTGTCTCACACTTCCACCATATGTTCTCCTCATGCTGATGTCAGCTCTAGGCTGTCTCACACTGCCACCATATGTTCTCCTCATGCTGATGCCAGCTTAAGGCTGTCTCATTCTGCCAACATATGTTCTCCTCATGCTGATGCCAGCTCCAGGCTGTCTCACACTGCTACCATATGTTCTCCTCATGCTGATGCCAGATCAAGGCTGTCTCATTCAGCCACTATATGGTCTCCCCTTACTTCCGCCACCTCCAGGCTGTGTCCTTCAGCCACTATATGGTCTCCTCTTGATGCCGCAAACTTCATGCTGTGCCATTCAGCCACCATATGGTCTACTCATGCTTCCGCCACCTCTAGGCTGTGTCATTCAGCCACTATATGGTCTCCTCTTGCTGCTGCCAACTCCAGGCTGTGTCATTCAGCCACTATATAGGCTCCTCATGCTGCCGTCAACTCCAGGCTGTGCCAATCAACCACTATATGGTCTCCTTATGCTGACGCCAACTCCACGCTGTGTCATTCAGCCACTATATGGTCTCCTCTTGCTGACACAAACTTCAGGCTGTGCCATTCAACCACTATATGGTCTACTCATGCTTCCACCACCTCTAGGCTGTGTCATTCAGCCACTATATGGTCTCCTCTTGCTGCCACCAACTCCAGGCTGTGCCAATCAACCACTGTATGGTCTCCTTATGCTGACGCCAACTCCAGGCTGTGTCATTCAGCCACTATGTGGTCTCCTCTTGCTGCTGCCATCTCCAGGCTGTGTCATTCAGCCACTATGGGGTTTCCTTTTGCTGCTGCCACCTCCAGGCTGTGTCATTGTACCGCCATGTGGTCTCCCCATGCTGCTGGCAGATTAAATAATACTTTTTAGGTTCATCTATTTGAAATCTTCAATTTAAATGTTAAAAAATATGTTTAATATTTTCAATTGTGAGGCCTTATGGTCTCGTCAGGCTGTTGCCACCTCCAGGCTGGGTCATTCAGCCACTATATGGTCTCCTCATGCTGCCGCCACCTCAACGCTGTGTCATTCAGCCACAATATGGTCTACTCATACTGATGCCACCTCCAGGCTCTGTCATTGTGCCACTCTGTGTGATTTTATTAGCGACCCCTCTAATCTGCATGTCATATGGAATAAAAGTATTACTTCACAAACCCAGCACACTCCCTATTACAGCAAGGTTAAATGTTCTACATCCCTATTGAGGCTAGAAATAGCCATTTTTAATAGCGATTCGCCACATATAAATTCGGACTGAAACTATTTTGGGGGGAAAATTCGGTGAATCGGCTGAATCGAATTTTTCTAAAATTCTCTCATCAACAAAAAATCTTCAACTCAAAAATCATCTACAATATGACAAGAGTTAAAGGGGTTATCCGGGAAAAAACTTTTTTTTATATATCAACTGGCTCCAGAAAGTTAAACAGATTTGTAAATTACTTCTATTAAAAAATCTTAATCCTTTCAGTACTTATGAGCTTCTGAAATTAAGGTTGTTCTTTTTGGTCTAAGTCCTCTCTGATGACACGTGTCTCGGGAAACGCCCAGTTTAGAAGCAAATCCCCATAGCAAACCTCTGCTAAACTGGGCGTTTCCCGAGACACATGTCATCATAGAGCACTTAGACAGAAAAGAACAACCTTAACTTCAGAAGCTCATAAGTACTGAAAGGATTAAGATTTTTTAATAGAAGTAATTTACAAATCTGTTTAACTTTCTGGTGCCAGTTGATATATATAAAAAAAAGTTTTTTCCTGGAATACCCCTTTAATACCAATACTACAAAAAATATCAATAAAAATCAGGTCAGCTGATAAAGGAGGGGGCATTGTAATCCAACATTTTACGGAATGCCACAAGAAAGCCCTAAATATTCTACAGGAAAAAGATTACTACAGAAAATTGGATTCAGATCTATATTCCAGTTTACAAAAAAACAAATAAAAAATACACACATTGGTGGAGGAAGCAATAAAAAACAAAGTTATAAATAAAAAGAAAATAAATTTTGATTATTAATAATCCCTCACAACCTTGCTATTATCACCTGCCTAAAATGCATAAGAATCCCATTAATCCACCAGGCCGCCCAATTATATCGGGCATTAACAGCCGCATGTCTAATATGTCCCAGTATTTAGATCTTATTCTGCAGGACTATGTCCAAGCTCTCCCAAATTTATTAAAACATTCAGATGATTTAATTCTACTCCTACGGGATCTCAAATGGGATAATGAATACACTTTCATAAGCATGGATGTTACGTCCCTCTACAGCAACATCCAACATCATATAGGCTTAAACTGCATCATTCTAAGTAAAGACCCCTCTATACCTCTACCACAGAAACAATCTTTGATAGAATGCCTGGAGATTATTCTCACCAACAATTTTTTTCAAATATGACAATGCCACCTATCACCAGACATGTGGCACTGTGATGGGCACGAGGGTGACACCATCATAAGCAAATCTCGTGAAGGGGAGATTTAAGGACCTTTTCATCACTTCACATGAATTGTTCAGAAATGATGTCATTGTATATAAAAGATACAATTTGTTCTTCTTCTGGAAAGGACCAACAGACCAAATCGATCATATGGTGGAGGCTATAAACGGTAACCTTTGGGGCATCACGCACACTTCTCAACATTCAAAAGAAAAGATAGAATTCTTGATCTAGAAATCTATCATAACTCATCTGAAATTCTGACTGCAACCCATTTCAAAAAAGTGGATGGCGTCAGCCATCTTGCCTTTGATGTGCACACTTCAAGAAATGGAAAACAAATATTCCTATCAGTCTATTCAAAAGAATAAGGAACAACTGTACTGAAACGAACAAATTTCACACCCAAGCCAAACTACTCATGGAATGGTTCGAAGTGAAAGGATATCCAAAAGAGCTGATCACGGAAGCTTTCAAAAAAACTGATCGCCTATCACAAGAAGAGGGTCTAGCAAAACCAAAGAAAGATGCGGCCCATGCTATCAAAATGGAACCATCACAGCTGAACTTTATCACAACTTATAATTTTGCCCACTATTACATCAAATCTGTTTTAAAAAAACACTGGCATATACTGCACCCTGATCAGACTCTAAAAGATTCCGTACCACCATTCCCCAATCTAACCTTTCGGAGGGCACCAACTTTGAAATCGATTCTTACCCCCAGCAAATTAAAACAACACACAAAAAAAATCCTAAATAATTTTTAACCAACAGGATAATGGTGTTTTCAAGTGCAGAAGTAGGCGCTGTCTCTGCTGCAATACCATCAGAGCCCATATTAAATCCCATAAGAGCAACACATCAGGAGAAACATTTTTTTTTGCGCATATGTGAAAATATATGTGCATATTCACGAATATTGAGCCCTCCCTTCTTTAATGGTAAAGGGAACTATGACTAGTGCATTAACTCTGTGACTTTTTGATAATTGAAACCAATAGGCCCATTGTGGTCTATGGGGCTCTCACAGCATGTAAGATATGCAGGACAGTCTTGGCAGCACAGTGGATGGGAGACCACCACTGGTTCGAGTCCCCGGGTGGGACAGAGTGTTACAGTGTTGTGGTTAAACTTTACTTTCCTGGAAAAGCTGCTGAGTTGCCCATAGCAACCAATCAAATTGCTTCTTTCATTTTTCACAAGGCCTCTGCAAAATGAAATCTAGAGAGAGGAAGGAAGGCGCCTCATGTGCGGGATCAGCAGGTCTTGTTAGTGGGGGAAGGGGACGGTAATTCCCAAGCCGCTTACCAGAGTTGGTTGTGCGCCCACACACAACAAGGTAAAGTGTAGAATGAATATAAGTATAGGTCCACTGCAGCCCTCCTGGGTAGAAGTAGAATCTATAGGATGACCGTAAATTCAGGAGTTAGTCCGGTGCAGAGAGGAACCATCAGGGTTGCCTGATGAAGCTGCGCATGTGCAGCGAAACGCGTTGCATCTAATAAATCCATTGATTTTATCTGGCTCCCTGATGGTTCCTCTCTGCGCCGAACTAACTCCTGAATTTACGGTCATCCTGTTTTGATTCTGCAAAATGAAAGAAGCGATCTGATTGGTTGTTATGGGCAACTGCACAACTCTTCCTCTACACTGGTTTTGATGAATCTCCCCCATAGAGGGAGATTTATCAAAACCTGTCCAGAGGAAAAGTTTCTGAGTTGCCCATAGCAACCAATCAGATCACTTCTTTCATTTTTGAATGGTTGCTATGGGAAACTCAGCAGCTTTTCCTGGAAACTAAAGTTTAACCACAACACTGTAACACTCTGTCCCACCCCGGGACTCAAACCAGTGGTGGTCTCCCATTCCATTGTGCTAGTTTTGAAACATCTGGAGGTCTGCAGGTTGAAGACCACTGCCGGGCCTTCGTCATCATCCAGACCCCCCTTTAGTTTTCTACTCACCTCCCCTAGGTGGGAAGGAAGGGTGAGCTGGTCCGGGCCATCTATGCTGCAGGGACTGTCTGGTGGGGAGGGTTAATCGTTCCGGGCTGTCCATCTTCACCAGGAGGCCCTCTTCTCTGCTCTGGGCCGGCCCCATACTAGTGACGTTGCCTTGACGACGACGCACAGGGATGTCCCTGCGCATGAACGTCCCTGTGTGTCGTCGTCAAGGCAACGTCACTAGTCCGGGGCCAGGCCCGGAGCGGAGAAGAGGGCCTCCCAGTGAAGATGGAAAGCCCGGAACGACTAACCCTCCCCACCGCACGGTCCCTGCAGCATAGATGGCCCGTACCAGCTCACCCTTCCTTCCCACCGAGGGGAGGTGAGTAGAAAACTAAAGGGGGGTCTGGATGATGATGAAGGCCCGGCAGTGGTCTTCAACCTGCGGACCTCCAGATGTTTCAAAACTACAACTCCCAACATGCCCGGACAGCCGATGTCTGTCCGAGCATGCTGGGAGTTGTAGTTTTGCAGCATCTGGAGGTCCGCAGGTTGAAGACCACTGATTGAAGGGACAGGCGGTGATGATAAAGGGGGGGGGGGATGATGACAGGGTGATGATGATGGGGGTCTGGATGATGACGAGGGGGATGATGACAGGGTGATGATAACGGGGGTGTTAACTCCTTAAGGACTTAGGACGTACCTGTACGTCCTGAGCCCACTCCCGGCGTTAAAACCGGAGTCACGCCGTGACCCCGCATCACACCAGGTCGGTCCCGGCTGCTAATCATAGCCGGGACCCTGGGCTAACAGCGTGCGGCACCGATCAATGCAAAAAGTGTACCGCTAAAAATGTCAGATCACAGAGCAAAAAATGTGCCCTCATACTGCCCCATACACAGAAAAATAAAAAATGTATAGGGGTCACAAGATGACAATTTTAAATGAAGCCCCCAAAAGTTACAAAATGGTATTTTTTCTTCAATTTCGTCGCACAATGATTTTTTTTCCCATTTCACTGTAGAGGATGTCACTGCAAAGTAGAATTGGTGGCACAAAAAATAAGCCATCATATGGATTTTTAGGTGCAAAATTGAAAGGGTTATGATTTTTAAAAGGTAAGGAGGAAAAAACGAAAATGCAAAAACGGTAAAACCCCTCAGTCCTTAAGGGGCTAATGATGTGGTCTGGATGATGACAGCGGGGGATGATAACATGGGGGGGGGGATGATGTATTTCCCACCCTAGGCTTATAGTCGAGTCAATAACTTTTCCTGGGTTTTTGGGGTGAAATTAGGGGCCTCGGCTTATATTCAGGGCGGCTTATACTTCAGTATATATGGTAGTTATCCCTGTCACTCCTTTCTGTCCCTATTTGTTTATACTATATAGCGGTAGCGTCCTCCTGAGTCTATTACCCTGATTTTGTGCTCTTGATAATTCTCTTATTCCAACAGGTTCTTCCCACTTTATTAAGCGGTGTCCAAGATGGAAGGATGGTTAAAAAATGTAAGGAAATTGAAAAGAACAATATTTCTACACTGAGTGATTTATCGTCACCCGCATCTAATTTAACCCTTCCCACCAGTTCATTTATACTGAAAAATTGAAAAGTAATAGCGAGAGCCTATGAGATCGCGCACATGCCTAATCGTAACAATGGAAAGAATAAAATATATGGCAGAGTAACAAAGCTCTGGGAGAGGTGCAATGTTACAAAAAATATGCAGGAATTACTATTCAGCATAAAATCTGGTAACCTAATTTTCAATGAATGGTTTCTAAATTTTGTCATAAAATGCAAAGTAGAATAGTCTCTCCAGGGTGGCAATATCAGTAATTATATCAAAGCAAAAGCAATTTTCATTGTTTGGTGAGCTATGAAATTTCCAGGCTTCAGAAATCACTTTTCTACAAACCCATTCTTTCCTTTCAGCTTTATTTAAACCTATTCATATCTGCCCCGGAAAGACAAGGAATGCTAGTCTAATGGATACATTTATACCAGAGCTTGTATGGAGAATGAATAAAAAGGCAACATTAAACCATACAAAAAAGCGTGCAGGAAAAATGATTTCCAGCGCACAGAATGCCGCCTTTCTTCTCTCTTTGTAGCACATTTCTAGCCAAATTCTCTCCCCGTCACAGTTTGATGAGGATGTACATCGCCAACACCTGTCACAAACATTGTTCCTGTCACATTAAAGGATATTTAAAATGCAATGATACAGCAAAAAAGGCAATAATTAGGCATATATTACTTAAAAGAGCACTCTGAATATAAAAAACGATATATTCCCTATGCACCGCATTGAGCAATGGTTCCCAACCAAGGGGCCTCCAGTTGTGGCAAAACTACAACTCCCAGAATGCGTAATGGAAGTTTAAGTTTTGCTAGAAGTACCCTGGTTGGCAAACACTGCATTAGGTATTTGCACACAGTTTTTGAAGGAACCCTTCAGGAAGGTTATTCCAGACATCTTGGAGAACTAAGCCCAGATCTTCTGTAGTTGTCAGCAGCAAGAGGAGACCATATAGTGACTGAATGACACAGCGTGGAGGTTTTGGCAGCATGAGGAGACCATATAGTGGCTGAATGACAGAGCCTGGAGGTGTTGGCAGCATGAAGAGACCATAGAGTGGCTGAATGACACAGCCTGGAGTTGGCGGCAGCATGAAGAGACTATAGAGTGGCTGAAAGACACAGCCTGGAGGTGGCGGAAGCATGAGGAGACCATACAGTGGCTGAATGACACAGCCTGGAGTTGCAGCAGCATGAGGAGACCATATAGTGGCTGAATGACACAGCCTGGAGGTGGCGGAAGCATGACTAGACCATATGGTGGTAGAATGAGACAACCTGGAGGTGGCATAAGCATGAGGAGAACATGTGGTGGGAGTAAGTATGAGACAGCCTGGAGGTGGCATAAGCATGAGGAGAACATGTGGTGGAAGTAAGTATGAGACAGCCTGGAGGTGGCATCAGCATGAGGAGAACATATGGTGGCAGAATGACACAACCTGGAATAATCAGCAGCTTTAGGAGACCATATAGTGGGTGAATGAGACAGCCTGGAGGTGGTGGAAGCATGAGGAGACCATGTAGTTGCAGAATGAGACAGCCTGAAGGTGGCGGAAGACTTTAACAGGAACAAAATGGTACACCACTTAGATGTACGTATGTAGTATGCACTTATGAGGGGAAGACAATGCGCTCCAGTACGCTTAAAAACAGTATTTGTCTACAACACCAGCAGGTGTGTACTTTTGCCTGGCCTTTCACAATATCTAGGCCCTTAAGACTTTAACAGGAACAAAATGGTACACCACTTATGTACGATGTACGCACATGTTACACTTAAGAGAGGACAATATGCTTTTAGTGTTCTGCTCACCCTAACTGGCTGGCTACTATTAGCTTTTCAGTTGTTGTACACACCAGTGCTGCATCACACAGTCGCTGTGTACAACACCCAAAATTACACTTTCTATCTCCATCTCTCTCCCTTCCCTATCAGTGCTTCTAGGGTGGATTCGGGCTTGAGGTGAATTGCTGCTGTAAAAAAGCTTTTCTGTGCAACACATACTGCTGTCTGTCCCTATCTATCTCTCTGTAATAGAACGCTGATATGACTGTCCGCAAGATGGCTGCCAATTATATAGGGCTGTGACATCACAGGGGTGACTGGCTGCTGATAGGCTGCATGCTGCATGTGATTCAGGGTCATCCCACCGACCCTTGTACCCGTAGCAAGCCTGGAAGACTGAAATACCCCTCCTCAGATGCTTATTGGCCCAGGCCTGTAACTATTACCTGTCCAGAGAGCAACATGCACAGCATGGCCAGGTGCAATTGTAACAGTTCTATACTTATTTTTCTTGAATCCTTACTTTTTTTTTCTATTTCAATACGATATTTTGGGGCTTTAGAACTAATTACAAGGTTTCCAAAGACTTCTGGTCTCAACATACAATGCTTTCAATGTACAATGGTTGTCCTGGTACTAATTAATATTGTAACTGGAGGGACCACCATGCGAGTGAGTAATTATGACTTCCAGCTTCCTGAAGCTCTTACCTACTTTAATATGGAAAGACTCGGTTTTATCTCTAATAGCTTTCTACTTATTTATCTTTAATCCTCATTTTTGGGTGACATTGTGGAGGCTTGAGAACAAATTACCATATTTTCGTAGAGTTATGGCCTCAACTAGAGTTGAGCCAGCCGAGCCTCCCAAACCCAGATCAATCCAAACTAAGGAGGGGGTTTGCCGGACTTTCGAACATTGCCAATGTGGTGTCTGAGCTGGGTGAGGGGGAATATACATTAAACAGCCATCTATTTTGCTGTATAATGTATACAGTGAAAAGAGCGTTACTTACCATTTTGTCACTGGTCCGGACCTCTTCTTGTACAGATTCGCCCCTCGTGATGTCATTGCTAGAGGTGGGCCACACAAGAAGAGGCCCGGTCCAGGGACAAGATGGTAAGTATCATTCTCTTCACCTTATACATTATACAGCCATATAGATGGTTGTATAATGTATATACCCCCCAAGGAGTTAACTAGTGCTGCTCCGCGGTGCTCATTAACTCATCACTTACTGGGCTGGCACATAGCACTCAGCAAGATGCTACAGTAAAACCAGCGGATTTGCTGGCTTACTGTGATAAAAGTGCTACAGTGTACTGCGCAGCAGCGCAACTTAACTCTTTTGTCACAGTAAACCAGCTAACCGAAAACTTTCCAAATTATTTTGGAAAGGTCCCTGTACCCTAGTCTCAACATACAACGGTCTTCCTGGAACCAATTCATTTTGTAACTCAATGGACAACCGTACTAGCATATTTATGGCCAGAAAAAGTCCTTGGTAGAGTAATTCTAATTTAAAGGGGTACTCTGCCCCAGCATTTGGAACATTTTGTTCCAACAGGCTTGTGACATCATGGCCACACTCCTCGTGAGGTCACACGCACGCCCCCTCAATGCAAGTCTATAGGAGGGGGTGTGATGACCGCCACGCCCCCTCCTATAGACTTTCATTGAGGGCGGCATGGTGTGATGTCATGAGGGGCGGTGGTCATGACGTTAAAACCCCCCACCCACACCCAGCAATCTAAATGGACACCGGGTACTGCACAGAGATCGCAGGGGTACCAGCGGGGGGGCCCCCAAGATCAGACATCTTATCCCCTATCCTTTGGATAGGGAATAGGATGTCTAGGGCTGGAGTACCCCTTTAAAGTCATATTCATCTGTATTAGTGGTATAAAAGACAAGAGTTTGCAATAATGGATCATGGAGAGGTCATTCGCGAGAGGGAATATGTGATTTGGTAAATTAAATAGAGCCATGATTTTATTTCGGTGACATCTTTGGGGGGAGGTTATTCCGATTACCAGGACCAGATCAGCCGGCGGAGGAGACATAACACTGTACAGATCGTCTTCCTGTAACCTCATAATAACAATCTCGCTCTTATTTTCCCCGAGTCATGAGCCTGGCTTCTTTCCTCTCCTAGAAGATTACAATTGCAATGAAATTGTGTTGCTCATCACTGCCTTGTAGATTTACTTGAGTGCTTTGCTTTAACAATCAGACTGTTTCACGTATAGGAACTCCGCGGTAATTGTTCCTGACATTACAGAAACAGCCAGTCCGCCAATTTCTTATTTTTATTTATTTATTTATATTTTATTTTGTGCGGAGATTGAAATCAAGGCTGCGAAGAGAAAATCATTTGCCGTATAGATGTCTATATACTAAATAACAGCAAAATTGATGTATTTTTAAACTGAATGATTGAATGTGTTTTTTATTGATTTTGGGAGGGGGGGGGGAAACAAATAAGTCGCTTTTTGAATTCGGTGTTATGGAAACAAGGCGCCTCTTGCCAAGTAGGCACTTATCTCCCCGCACTCGTGCGCCATCTGATAAAGCCTGAAACAGCTGTTTTCTTAAACAGAATAAAAAATGTACATGAAGAGCTGGGTAGAAAAAAAAATCATCGGCTTATTTACTTTAAAGCGTTGAATACTGGAGCCGGTGCGACAGTTTTGCGACATCTGGAGGGCTACAGTTTAGAGACCACTGCACAGTGATCTCCAAACTGCAGCCCTCCAGCTGTTGCAAAACTGCAAATTCCAACATGCCCACACAGCAAACAGCTGTCTGGGCATGCTGGGAGTTGTAGTTTTGCAACATCTGGAGGGCTACAGTTTAGAGACCACTGTATAGTCGTCTCAAACTGTAGCCCTCCAGATGTTGCTAGGCAACTCACCGGCTTCGTAGGATCCAGGGAGTCAGTCGCACGATATCGCTGCCCACCGATCACCGTTGCCCATCACCGCCCGCTGATATCGCCCATGGGTAAGTGGATCTTCGGCGCCGGTCCTCTTCGGTTTCCCCACTCTGCCTGGCCTATTGTGGGTGAGCAGAACGGGGAAAACGAAAGTTGACCCCCCGATCTGCTATTGGTCGTCGCTTCTTGACGACCAATAGCAGGGATAGGAGGGGTGGCACCCCTGCCACCTCACTCCTATCCCTTCAGGGGGATCGTGGGTGTCTTGGACAACCCCGATCCCCCTTATTTTCCGGGTCAACGTGTCACTATAGACCCATATGACCCAGAATCGGCACAAATCGCCGGTGTGAATTACCGACATGGGGGGTCTGATGACTCCCCTGGGCATTTGCGCGGGGTGCCTGCTGATCGATATCAGCAGTCACCCTGATCCGGTCCCCACACGCGATGGGCACCAAAATTCCCATGGGCGTACAGGTACGCCCTGGGTCCTTAAAATATATTCTTAACTATTCTATACAGTGAACGGCATGAACGTAAAAAAAAAAGTCCAAAATTGCTGCTTTTTTATAACATTTTATTCCAAATAAAATCGATAAAAAATGTACTAAAAGTTTTATATATGCAAATGTGGTTTAAAAAAAATAATAGATGACGGCGCAAAAAATTAGCTCTCATACCGCTGCTTATACGGTAAAATGAAAAAGTTATAGGTCAGCAAAATAGGGGGATTTTAAACGCACTAATTTGGTTAAAAAGTTTGTGATTTTTTCTTAAGCGGTATAATAATAGAAAAGCATGTAATCATGGGTCTCATTTTAATCATATTGACCCACAGAATAAAGAAAATAGGTCTATATTACCGTAAAGTAAATTTCACCACACAAATAGTTTTTTTTTGGTTGCGCCATACATTTTATGGTAAAGTGAGCGATGGCATTACAATGGACAACTTGTCGCGCAAAAAAAACAAGCCCTCATACTAGTCTGTGGATGAAAATATAAAAGAGTTATGATTTTTAGAAGGGAAGGAGGAAAAAACGAAAACGGAAGAGTAAAATTGTCTGATTCCTTAAGGGGTTAAAGTAAATCAACATAAAAAAATGGTGTAAATTAAGAGTAACAAATAATCAATAAATAAGTGAAGCTCAATCCTCCCTGATGTGATTAGACAAGATCCGGGAGAATTTATGGATAGGAAATGTATTTGTTTAAAGGGGTTATGCAGGGAAAAACTTTTTTATATATATATATCAACTGGCTCCAGAACTTTAAACAGATTTATAAATTCCTTCTATTAAAAATTCTTAATCCTTTCACTACTTAGGAGCTGCTGAAGTTGAGTTGTTGTTTTCTGTCTAACTGCTCTCTGATGACACGTGTCTCGGGAACTGTCCAGAGTAGAAGCAAATCCCCATAGCAAACCTCTTCTACTCTATGCAGTTCCCAAGAGAAGCAGAGATGTCAGCAGAGAGCACTGTTGCCAGACACAAAAGAACAACTCAACTTTAGCAGCTGATAATTATTGGAAGGATTAAGATGTTTTAATAGAAATAATTTACAAATCTGTTTAACTTTTTGGAGCCAGTTGATACATAAAAAAAAGTTTTTTTCCTTGAATACCCCTTTAAAGTTTGATGTTAACCCCTTAAGGACTGAGCCCTTTTTCGCAATTCTGACCACTGTCACTTTAAGCGTTAATAACTCTAAAACGCTTTTACCGAATATTCTGATTCTGAGATTGTTTTTTTCGTGACATTCTACTTTATTTTGGTGGTAAATTTTCGGCTTTACTTGCATCCTTTCTTGGTGAAAAATCCCAAAATTTAATGAAAATTTAGAACATTTTGCATTTTTCTAACTTTGAACCTCTCTGCTTGTAAAGAAAATGGATATTCCCAATAAATTTATTTTTATTCACAAATACAATATGTCTACTTTATGTTGGCATCATACAGGAAATATCTTTATATTATATTATATACAATATATTATGTTGGAATCATAAAATGGAGATATTTTTACTTTTTGAAAAAATTAGAGGGCTTCAAAGTAGAGCAGCAATTTTCAAAAATGTCATGAAAATTGCAAAATCTGAAGGGACAGATGTTACAGAACTACAACTCCCAGCATGCCTTGGCAGTCTAGGCATGCTGAGAGTTGTAGTTTGGCAACATCTGGAGGGATATCGTTTGGGCACCACTGTAACAGTGGTCACTAAACTGTGACCCTCCAGATGTTGCAAAACTACAACTCCCAGCATGCCCAGACAACCTTTGGCTGTCTGGGCATGCTGGGAGTTGCAGTTCGGCCTTCCTAGTGGTTGCCACAGTAAAGATCACTTTACTTTCACTTTCATTTCTCCCCCCCCCCACCGTCGATTCCCTACCTGAGCCGTGATCTCCGGTGAATGTCTGTGATGATCGCCGGGCCCCACGCATCTGGTCCTCAGGTAAAGGCCTCCATCTTCTCCCCACCGTTCTGCCCGACATCCGGGGGTGGGCAGAACGGGGGGTTTCCATGGCAACCCCCTGTCCTGCGCTGCCATTGGTCAGAACTCAGTTCTGACTAATGGCAAGGGATAGGAGGAGATCACAGCACTGCAACCTCACTCCTATCCCTTCGGATGATCGGGGCTGTCACTGACAATTCCGATCATCCCTATTTTCCGGGTGATCGGGTCACCAGAGACCCGATCAGCCCGGAATTGGAGAAAATTGCATTTCTGAATTGACATGCGATTTTCTCCGATCGCCGACATGGGTTGGGTCTCAGGACCCCCCTCGCCGATGTGCCAGGAAGCCTGCTGAATGATTTCAACAGGCATCCCGATCCGATCCCCAACCGGCTAGCGGCGGGGACCGGAATTCCCATGGGCGTATCCATACGCCCTCAGTCCTTAACCCTTAAAGACGCAGCCCATTTGGGCCTTAAGGATGCAGAAAATTTAATTTTTACGTTTTCATTTTTTCCTCCTCGCCTTCAAAAAATCATAACTCTTTTATATTTTCCTCCACAGACTAGTATGAGGGCTTGTTTTTTGCGCAACCAGTTGTCCGTTTTAATGCCATCACTCACTTTACCATAAAATTTATGGTGAAACCAAAAAAATACTATTTGTGAGGGGAAATTAAAAAGAAAACCGCAATATTGCTAATTTTGGAAGGTTTCGTTTTCACGCCGTACAATTTATGGTAAAAGTGACGTGTTCTTTATTGTTTGGGTCAGTGCAGTTAAAATGATACCCTTTATAACATACTTTTCTATTACTGTTGCGCTTACCTTTTAACCAAATTAGTAGGTTTAAGATCCCCCTATTTTGAAGACCTATAACTTTTTCATTTTTCTGTATAACCGGCGGTATGAGGGCTCATTTTTTGCGCCATTATCTGTACTTTTTATTGATTCCATATTTGCTTATATAAAACTTTTAACACATTTTTTATAATTTTTTTGGAATAAAATGTTATAAAAAAGCAGCTATTTTGGACTTTTTTTTTTTTACGTTCAGCCGTTCACCATACTGTATCATTAACATTTTATCTTAATAGGTCAGATATTTCGCATGCAGTAATACCAAATATGTATATAAAATATTTTTTAAACACTTTTGGGGGGTGAAATAGGGAAAATGGGGCAATTTACGTTTTTGTTGGGGGGGGGTTTCACATTTTTTTTACTTTATTTTTTTTTTACTTTATTTTTTTTACTTTTATTTTTACATTTTATTAGTCCCCATAGGGGACTATTTAAAGCAATCACTCAATTGCTAATCCTGTTCAGTGCTATGTATAGGACATAGCACTGATCAGCATTATCGGCCATCTTCTGCTCTGGTCTGCGGGAAGGCAGATCAGAGCAGAAGACACCCGGAAGACAGCGGAGGCAGGTGAGGGGACCTCCGGCTGCCGTGCTGGATGATCAGATCGCCGCGGCAGCGCTGTGGGCGATCCGATCATCTAATTAAGTGACCGCGATGCTGCAGATGCTGTGATCGGTATTGATCACGGCATCTGAGGGGTTAATGGCGGACATCCGCTGGATCGCGGATGTCTTCCATTACCGGCGGGTCCCTGGCTACAATCAACAGCCGGGACCTGCCGCGCATGATCCGGGCATCACTCCGATGCCCGCAGTTATGCTTAGGACGTAAATGTATGTCCTGGTGCGTTAAGTACCGCATCACCAGGACGTACATTTACGTCCTTCGTCATTAAGGGGTTAAGGACTTTAAAACAGGGGCGTATGGATACGCCCACCGTCCTTAATAGGTTAAAGGGGTACTCTGATGGAAAAAATAAAATAAAAAAACAACTGGTGCCAGAAAGTGAAACAGATTTGTAAATTACTGCTATTAAAAATATGAATCCTTCCAGTACTTAGCAGCTGCTGTATGCTCCACAGGAAGTTGTGTAGTTATTTCCAGTCTGACCACCGTGCCCTTTGCTGACACCTCTGTCCATATCAGGAACTATCCAGAGCAGGATATGTTTGCTATGGGGATTTGCTCCTACTCTGGACAGTTCCTAAAATGGACAGATGTGTCAGCAGAGAGCAGTGTGGTCAGACAGAAAGGAAATTCAATAAGAAAAGAACTTCCTGTGGATCATCCAGCAGCTGATATTACTTGAAGATCAAGATTTTTTAATAGAAGTAATTTACAAATCTGTTTAACTTTTATGGCACTAGTTGATTAATTTTTTTTTTTTTTTCTCACCGGAGTACCCCTTTAACCCCTTAAGGACCCAGCCAATTTTCACTGTAGGACCCGGCCATTTTTTGCACATCTGACCACTGTCACTTTAAACATTAATAACTCTGGAATGCTTTTAGTTATCATTCTGATTCCGAGATTGTTTTTTCGTGACATATTCTACTTTATGCTAGTGGTAACATTTTGTCGATACTTGCATCATTTCTTCGTGAAAAATTCCTACATTTTATGAAAAAATAGAAAATGTTGCTTTTTTTTTTTTTACTTTGAAGCTCTCTGCTTATAAGGAAATTGAATATTGCAAATAAATTATACATTGATTCACATATACAATATGTCTACTTTATATTTGCATCATGAAGTTGAGATGTTTTTACTTTTGGAAGACATCATCAGAGGACTTCAAAGTTCAGCAGCAATTTTCCAATTTTTCACAACATTTTCAAAATCAAAATTTTTCAGGGACCAGTTCTGTTTTGAAGTGGATTTGAAGGGCCTTCATATTAGAAATACCCCACAAATGGCCCCATTATAAAAACTGCACCACTCAAAGTATTCAAAATGACATTCAAAAGGTTTGTTAACCATTTAGGTGTTTTACAGGAATAGCAGAAAATTGAAGAAGAAAATTCAAAATCTTCATTTTTTACACTGGCATGTTCTTGTAGACCCAGTTATTGAATTTTTTTAAGGGGTAAAAGGAGAGAAATCTTCCTAAAATGTGTAACCCAATTTCTCTCGAGTAAGGAAATACCTCATATGTGTATGTCAAGTCTTCGGAGGGCGCAGTAAAGGGCTCAGAAGGGAAGGAGCGACAGTGGGATTTTGGAGAGTGAGTTTTTCTAAAATGGTTTTTGGGGGGGCATGTCACATTTAGGAAGCCCAGATGGTGCCAGAACAGCAAACAAAAACCACATTGCATTATATTTTGGAAACTACACCCCTCAAGGCACGTAACAAGGGGTCCAGTGAGCCTTAACACCCCACAGGTGTTTGACAACTTTTTGTTAAAGTTGGATGTGTAAATGATTTTTTTTTTCAATAAAATGCTAGTTTTCCCTCTAATAATTTTTTTTGCAAGGGATAATAGGACAAAATGCCCCCCAAAATTTGTAACCCCATCTCTTCTGAGTATGGAAATACCCCATGTGTGGACGTAAAATGCTTTGCGGGCGAACTACAATGCTCAGAAGAGAAGGAGTCACATTGGCTTTTGAAAAGCAAATTTTGCTGAAATGATTTTTGGGGGGCATGTCCCATTTAAAAAGCCACTATGGTGCCAGGACAGCAAAAAAAAAAAAAAAAAAAAACACATGGCATACTATTTTGGAAACTACACCCCTCAAGGCACATAACAAGGGGTCCAGTGAGCCTTAACACCCCACAGGTGTTTGACGACTTTTTGTTAAAGTTGGATGTGTAAATGAATTTGTTTTTTCCCACTAAAATGCTGGTTTTTCCCTCAAATTTACATTTTTTACAAGGGATAATAGGACAAAATGCCCCCCAAAATTTGTAACCCCATCTTTTCTGAGTATGGAAATACCTCATGTGTGGACGTCAAGTGCTCTACTGGCGCACTACAATGCGTAGAAGAGATGGAGCACCATTGAGCTTTTGGGAAAAAAAATTGTTTGGAATGGAAGTCAGGGGCCATGTGCGTTTACAAAGCCCCAGTGCTGTCAGAACAGTGGACCCCCCCACATGTGACCCTATTTTGGAAACTACACCCCTCACAGAATTTCATAAGGGGTGCAGTGAGTATTTACACCACACTGGCGATTGACAGATCTTTGGAACACAGGTCTGTGAAAATGAAAAATTTAATTTTTCATTTTCACGGACCACTGTTCCAAAAATCTGTCAGACACCTGTGGGGTGTAAATGCTCACTGTACCCCTTAATACATTACGTGAGGGGTGTCGTTTCCAAAATGGGGTCACATGTGGGGGGTCCATTGTTCTGGCACTATGGGGGTTTTGTAAACTCACGTGGCATTCAATTCCGGACAAATTTTCTATTCAAAATCCCAATGGCGCTCCTTCTCTTCTGAGCATTGTAGTTCGTCCGCAGAGCATGTTACATCCACATACGGGGTATGTTCTTACTCAGAAGAAATGGGGTTACAAATTTTGGGGGCCTTTTTCCTATTTTCTCTTGTGAAAATGAAAAATTTAGGGTAACACCAGCATTTTAGTGAAAAATTATTATTATTTTTTTTTTTTTTTCCATCCAACTTTGAAGAATTTTCATTAAACACCTGTGGGGTGCTCAGGCTCACTATACCCCTTGTTACGTTCCGTGAGGGGTGTAGTTTCCAAAATGGGGTCACATGTGGGTATTTCTTTTTTTGCGTTTATGTCAGAACCGCTGTAAAATCAGCCACCCCTGTGCAAATCACCAATTTAGGTCTCAAATGTACATAGTGCGCTCTCACTCCTGAGCCTTCTTGTGCGCCCGCAGAGCATTTTATGCCCACATATGGGGTATTTCCGTACTCAGGAGAAATTGCGTTAGAGATTTTGGGGGTCTTTTTTTCCTTTTAACGCTTGTGAAAATAAAACGTATGGGGCAACACCAGCATGTTAGTGCAATTTTTTATTTTTTTATTTTACACTAACAAGCTGGTGTAGCCCCCAACTTTTCCTTTTCATAAGGGGTAAAAGGAGAAAAAGCCCCCACAATCGTAGGTGTCTTAGACTATCCCTTCAGGGGGATCGTAGGTGTCTTAGGTGTCCTTATATTCCGGGTCACCTGGTCACCATAGACCCGGAATCGCGCAAATCGCAAATGTGAATTCACTTGCAATTTGCCACGATCGCCGACATGGGGGGGGTCTGATGACCCCCCCTGGGCGTTTGCACGGATGCCTGCTGAATGATTTCAGCAAGCATCCCGGTCCGATCCCAGCCCGGCGCGCGGCGGGGGCCGTAATTCTCCATGAAGTGGCAATAAAAACACAGGAAGGAGTTCCTGTGATAAACTGCGATGAAGCGCCTCAGATATTATTCATGTGGTTAGGTTCATCATAAATAGAGATGAATGAGCCAAACCCAGTTAACCTGGTCACACTCTTTGGGGGAAAATGGTTTACCAAAAATGTCAACATTCATCCCACATACATTAAAATAACCTGCAAATCTAGTAAATAAATTGTTGGATGGGATAGAGGACAGAAGACCCCTGCCATGTCCTCTGATAGTAAGAAGGTTGGTGGCAGTACCAGCACCAGTACAGGTAGCAGCAGCATCAGCTGTCCCAGCATCCCAGTAGTAGATCCGCTGTACTTGTGTGGATGATGGCTTGTTCCGTGTCAGAGAGAGGTGTGTAAGGTGCCACTGGTTTTCACCAGAGCCCGCTGCAAAGCAGGATGGATTTGCTGCGACAGGCGGCACCCACGTGGCTACCCCTGACACGACTTGTCCACACAGGCTGCTGAGGAGATACGTAGCACAAGAGGGATCAGGCAACTCGTAGTCAGGATAGCAGAAGGTCAGGGCAAGCGGCACAGGTGCATGGTCAGGAACGTAGCAGGAGGTCAATAGGCAGGAACAATGTCAGGTCACGGAACAGAAGGTCAGAACACGGCAGGGCAAACACAGCAACGCTTTCTCTAAGACACTAGGCAAACAAAGATCCAGCACAGGGAAAGTGAAGTGCTGACTCTTATAGAGTCAGCACAGGTGACCACAATTAAGGGCACAATGGCCCTTTTAATCGCATAACATTGACGCGCGAGCACTAAGGGACGGGGTTGCGCAGGCAGAGAGGAGCCGGAGACATAGTGGGGTAAGGAGATTCCCGAGACTCGCATGCGGGCGCATCCCTCAAAGCAAGTCCCGGAGCCGCCGGTAACAGGAGGAGGGGTGCGCTCACATGCAGAATGAATGACCAGAGCGCTGCTCGTAACAGTTCTGGAGCAAGTCACAATCCAGGATATTCTCCTCCGGCTCCCAAGATATCTCCTCCGGGCCAAATCCTTTCCAGTCTACCAGAAAGTATTGTCTCCCTCTCACGGTTTTTGTAGCTAAGATCTCCTTGACCTCGTAGACATCTGAAGAACCAGAAACAGGCATGGAAACAACATTCTTTTGTGAGAACCAGTTGATCACAAGTGGCTTGAGGAGAGAAACATGGAAAGAATTTGGAACACGCAGAGAAGAAGGCAGACAAAGTTTATAGGAGATCGGATTGATTATTTGAAACACCTCAAAAGGGCCCAGGAAACGAGGACCCAAATTGTAGACAAGAATCTTGAAACGGATATATTTGGAGTTAAAACAAACCTTATTACTGGGAGAGAAAAATGAAGGAGGTCTTCTCTTCTTATCTGGCTGGAGTTTCATACGAGAGGAGGCTTGAAACAGAGAATGCCTAGTCTGCTGACAAATGGAGGTGAAGTCTCAAACTAGTTCATCAACAGCTGGCCCGTCAGAGGAGACTGGAAGAGGATGAGGAGAACGAAGATGATGACCCTAGACAACAAAGAATGGTGAAGTACTCGTAGAGTCAGAATCTTTATGATTGTAAGAGAACTTTGCCCAAGGTCGAGCTGAGACAAAATAACGGAGATAGCTACCTAGGATTTGATTCACTCTCCACCAGACCGTTAGACTGAGGGTGGTAGGCAGAGGAAAAGTCCAGATTGATGTTAAGACGGGAATAGAGAGCACGCCAGAACTTGGAAACAAATTGCACTCCTTGATCCGAGATAATATTTTTCATCTTCATGGAAGGCCATGAAGGCAAAAATTATGTTGAAGAAAATGTTTGGACTAGATGGAAGACCTGCTAACAGAATGAAATGAGCCATCTTGGAGAATCGACTGACCACCACCCAGATGACCATATTATTACAGGAAGATCGGTAATAAAGTCCATAGCTATGTGAGACCAAGGAGTTTCCAGAATGGGCAAAGGCTGTAAGAGACCCTTAAGTTTCTGTTGTGGAGTTTTGTCACGGGCACAGGTAACACAGGAACGGAAAAAATCTGTGACATCGCATTGAAGGTGCAGCCACCAGAAATGCAGAGAGATAAGTTGAATGGACTTCCGTACTCCAGGATGACCAGCCAGCAAAGAATAATGTCCCCAAATCAAGACTCTACGTCTCAGTTTAGCTGGCACAAAATATTTCCCAGCTGGCACTTGCTGAAGATTGCAGGAGCTGAAATCAATCGCTCAGGAGGAATAATATTCCTTGGCGTGGAGTCCAATCCTACAACATTGGAGAACCTAGAAAGTGCATTGGCTCTGACATTTTTGTTTGCAGGGTGGAAATGAATAAAGAAATTAAAAGAAAAAGAGACCATCTAGCCTACCAAGGAGACTGAAGACTTGAGCAGACTGAAGATATAGGAGATTCTTATGGTCTGAATAGATGCTGACTGGGTGAGAAGAACCTTATAATAAATGTCGCCACTCTTCCAAGGCAAGTTTAATTGCAAGGAGTTTCCGATCTCCAATAGAGTAGTTCCTCTTTGCAGGCGAGAAAGTCTCGGAGAAGAAACCACAGGTTACAATCTTGCCCTTGGAGTTTTTCTGAGTTAAAACGGTACCCGCTTCTACTGATGATCCATCTACTTTCAAAGCAAAGGGTTTGTCTATCTGGTCTTGAAAGGACGGGTGCAGAGGCAAAAGCAGACTTTAAGCGATTGAAGGCCTCTTCGGCATCAGGAGCCAAGACTTAGGGTTACAGTTTTTCTTAGTGAGAGACACAATCGGGGCACTCAAGGTAGAAAAATGTGAGATGAACGCTGACAATAATAATTGACAAATACCAAAATGCATTGAATATCCCATAGACCAGCAGGACGAGGCCAATGCAAAACCGCAGTCAGTTAGTCAGGATCCATCGTAAAGATGATTCTCCCGGAGGTGCTGTAGGACCTGACGGACATGTGAGCGACGTTCCTCCAAATTGGGTGAGAAGATCAAGATGTCAAGATATACAACAACACACGTTTAGAGAAGATCTCGGAAGATATCATTGACAAATTCTTGAAAGACAGCTGGGGCATTACAGAGACCGAAAGGCATCACAAGATACTCAAAGTGTCTCTTGGGTATTAAAGGCCGTCTTCCATTCGTCTCCCTCACAAATATAAATTAAATGATATGCTCCCCACAAATCAAACTTGGGGAAGACCTTGGCACCCCGTAGACGATAAAAAAGCTCAGAACTTAGAAGAGGATAGTGATTTTTGATTGGGATCTTGTTTAGTCCCCTGTAGTCAATGCAAGGACAGAGAGAACCATCCTTCTTCCCTACAAAGAAGAAACCAGCTCCGGCTGGAGAGGAAGACTTTTGGATATGGCCCTTTTGGAGATTCTCTTGGATATATTTTGCCATGACTTGTGTCTCAGGAACCGATAATGGATAGATTCTTCCTCGGGGAGGCGTGGTACCAGGCTGTAAGTAAATGGGGCAGTCATAGGGACGATGTGGTGGAAGAGTCTCGGCCTGCTTTTCGCAGAATACGTCTGAATAGTCTTGATATGGAATAGGTGTCACGATGCCGGCTGGCAGGTAGTGGACCCTCTGTGCCAGAGAGGGATTGGCGTGGACCGTGCTAGTGGACCGGTTCTAAGCCACTACTGGTTTTCACCAGAGCCCGCCGCAAAGCGGGATGGTCTTGCTGCGGCGGTAGTGACCAGGTCGTATCCACTAGCAACGGCTCACCTCTCTGGCTGCTGAAGATAGGCGCGGTACAAGGGAGTAGGCAGAAGCAAGGTCGGACGTAGCAGAAGGTCGGGGCAGGCAGCAAGGATCGTAGTCAGGGGCAACGGCAGAAGGTCTGGAAACACTGGCAAGGGACACACAAGGAACGCTTTCACTGGCACTAAGGCAACAAGATCCGGCAAGGGAGTGCAAGGGAAGTGAGGTAATATAGGGAGTGCACAGGTGATAACTCTAATTGGAACCACTGCGCCAATCAGCGGCGCAGTGGCCCTTTAAATCGCAGAGACCCGGCGCGCGCGCGCCCTAGGGAGCGGGGCCGCGCGCGCCGGGACAGAACAGACGGGGAGCGAGTCAGGTAGGAGAGCCGGGGTGCGCATCGCGAGCGGGCGCTACCCGCATCGCGAATCGCATCCCGGCTAGCAGCAGGATCGCAGCGCCCCGGGTCAGAGGACGTGACCGGGGCGCTGCAGCGGAGGAGGTGAAGCGAGCGCTCCGGGGAGGAGCGGGGACCCGGAGCGCTCGGCGTAACAGTACCCCCCCCCTTGGGTCTCCCCCTCTTCTTGGAGCCTGAGAACCTGAGGAGCAGACTTTTGTCAAGGATGTTGTCCTCAGGTTCCCAGGATCTCTCTTCAGGACCACAACCCTCCCAGTCTACTAAAAAAAAATTTTTTCCTCTGACCTTTTTGGCAGCCAAAATCTCCTTGACCGAGAAGACGTCCGAGGAGCCGGAAACAGGAGTGGGAGGAACAGATTTGGGAGAAAAACGGTTGAGGATGAGTGGTTTGAGAAGAGAGACGTGAAAGGCATTAGGGATACGAAGAGAAGGAGGAAGAAGAAGTTTATAAGAGACAGGATTAATTTGACACAGAATTTTGAAAGGACCAAGATAGCGTGGTCCCAACTTGTAGCTAGGGACACGGAAGCGGACATATTTAGCGGAGAGCCATACCTTGTCTCCAGGGGAAAAAACGGGGGGAGCTCTTCTTTTCTTATCCGCGAACCTCTTCATGCGTGAAGAAGCCTGTAAGAGAGAATTTTGGGTCTCTCTCCATATAATGGAAAGGTCACGAGAAATTTCATCCACAGCGGGCAGACCAGAGGGCAAGGGGGTAGGGAGGGGGGGAAGAGGGTGACGGCCGTACACCACGAAAAATGGGGATTTGGAGGAAGATTCAGAGACCCTGAAGTTATACGAGAATTCGGCCCATGGAAGGAGATCTGCCCAGTCATCCTGGCGGGAGGAAACAAAATGTCGCAAATAATCACCCAGGATCTGGTTAATTCTTTCTACTTGTCCATTGGACTGGGGATGATATGCAGAGGAAAAATTTAATTTAATCTTGAGTTGTTTACAGAGAGCTCTCCAGAATTTAGACACGAATTGGACCCCTCTATCCGAGACAATCTGCGTAGGCAACCCGTGAAGACGAAAAATGTGTACAAAAAATTGTTTAGCCAACTGAGGCGCAGAAGGAAGACCAGGAAGAGGAATGAAATGTGCCATTTTGGAGAATCGATCAACGACCACCCAAATAACGGTGTTGCCACGGGAAGGGGGTAAATCAGTAATAAAATCCATACCAATCAGAGACCAAGGCTGTTCGGGGACAGGCAGAGGATGAAGAAAACCAGCGGGCTTCTGGCGAGGAGTCTTATCCCGGGCACAGATAGTGCAGGCTCGCACAAAGTCCCCAACATCCGTCTCCAGAGTTGGCCACCAATAGAAGCGGGAGATGAGTTGCACAGATTTCTTGATGCCCGCATGACCTGCGAGATGGGAGGAGTGACCCCATTTGAGGATTCCGAGGCGTTGGCGTGGAGAAACAAAGGTCTTTCCTGGAGGAGTCTGTCTGATGGAGGCAGGAGAAGTGGAGATCAGGCAGTCAGGTGGAATGATGTGTTGCGGAGGGAGATCAACTTCTGAGGCATCCGAGGAACGAGAGAGAGCATCGGCTCTAATGTTCTTATCGGCAGGACGAAAGTGAATCTCAAAATTAAATCGGGCAAAGAACAGAGACCACCGGGCCTGGCGAGGATTCAGCCGTTGGGCCGACTGGAGGTAGGAGAGGTTCTTGTGGTCGGTGTAGATAATAACAGGAAATCTTGATCCCTCCAGCAGATGCCTCCATTCCTCAAGTGCTAATTTAATGGCTAGAAGTTCTCGATCCCCGATGGAGTAGTTCCTCTCCGCTGGAGAGAAGGTCCTAGAGAAAAAACCACAAGTGACAGCATGCCCGGAAGGATTTTTTTGTAGAAGAACAGCTCCAGCTCCTACTGAGGAGGCATCAACCTCCAATAGGAAGGGTTTGGAAGGGTCAGGTCTGGAGAGCACGGGAGCCGAAGAAAAGGCAGACTTGAGTTGTTTAAAGGAGTCTTCTGCTTGAGGAGGCCAGGACTTGGGATCAGCATTTTTCTTGGTTAAAGCCACGATAGGAGCCACAATGGTAGAAAAATGTGGAATAAATTGCCTGTAATAATTGGCGAACCCCAAAAAGCGTTGGATAGCACGGAGTCCGGAGGGGCGTGGCCAATTTAAGACGGCAGAGAGTTTGTCTGGATCCATCTGTAGTCCCTGGCCAGAGACCAAATATCCTAGAAAAGGAAGAGATTGGCATTCAAACAGACATTTCTCAATTTTGGCATAGAGTTGGTTGTCACGAAGTCTCTGAAGAACCATACGGACATGCCGGCGGTGTTCCTCTAGATTGGCAGAAAAAATTAGGATATCGTCCAGATATACCACAACACAGGAGTATAATAGATCACGAAAAATTTCATTGACAAAGTCTTGGAAGACGGCAGGGGCATTGCACAGTCCAAAGGGCATGACCAGATACTCAAAGTGTCCATCTCTGGTGTTAAATGCCGTTTTCCACTCGTCCCCCTCTCTGATGCGGATGAGGTTATAGGCGCCTCTTAAGTCCAATTTAGTGAAGATGTGGGCACCTTGGAGGCGATCAAAGAGTTCAGAGATGAGGGGTAAGGGGTAGCGGTTCTTAACCGTGATTTTATTAAGACCGCGGTAGTCAATGCAAGGACGTAGGGAGCCATCTTTTTTGGAGACAAAGAAAAATCCGGCTCCGGCAGGAGAGGAGGATTTACGGATAAAGCCCCTTTTTAGATTCTCCTGGACGTATTCGGACATGGCAAGAGTCTCTGGGGCAGAGAGAGGATAAATTCTGCCCCGGGGTGGAGTAGTACCCGGGAGGAGGTCGATAGGGCAATCATAAGGCCTGTGAGGAGGTAGAGTCTCAGCTTGTTTTTTGCAGAAAACATCCGCGAAGTCCATATAGGCCTTGGGGAGACCGGTTACTGGAGGAACCACAGAGTTACGGCAAGGGTTACTGGGAACCGGTTTTAGACAGTTCTTGGAACAAGAGGACCCCCAACTCTTGATCTCCCCAGTGGACCAATCCAGGGTTGGGGAATGAAGTTGAAGCCAGGGAAGTCCAAGGAGAATCTCCGAGGTGCAATTGGGGAGGACCAAAAGTTCAATCCTCTCATGATGAGATCCGATGCTCATAAGAAGGGGCTCCGTGCGGAAACGTATGGTACAGTCCAATCTTTCATTATTTACACAATTGATGTAGAGGGGTCTGGCGAGACTGGTCACTGGGATGTTGAACCTGTTGACGAGAGAGGCCAAAATAAAATTTCCTGCAGAACCAGAGTCCAAGAAGGCCACTGTAGAGAAGGAGAAGGCAGAAGCAGACATCCGCACAGGCACAGTAAGACGTGGAGAAGCGGAGTAGACATCAAGGACTGTCTCACCTTTGTGCGGAGTCAGCGTACGTCTTTCCAGGCGGGGAGGACGGATAGGACAATCCCTCAGGAAGTGTTCGGTACTAGCACAGTACAGGCAGAGGTTCTCCATACGGCGTCGTGTCCTCTCTTGAGGTGTCAGGCGAGACCGGTCGACCTGCATAGCCTCCACGGCGGGAGGCACAGGAACAGATTGCAGGGGACCAGAGGAGAGAGGAGCCGAGGAGACGAAACGCCTCGTGCGAACAGAGTCCATATCTTGGCGGAGTTCCTGACGCCTTTCAGAAAAACGCATGTCAATGCGAGTGGCTAGGTGAATAAGTTCATGTAGATTAGCAGGAATTTCTCGTGCGGCCAGAACATCTTTAATGTTGCTGGATAGGCCTTTTTTGAAGGTCGCGCAGAGGGCCTCATTATTCCAGGACAATTCTGAAGCAAGTGTACGGAATTGTACGGCATACTCGCCAACGGAAGAATTACCCTGGACCAGGTTCAACAGGGCAGTCTCAGCAGAAGAGGCTCGGGCAGGTTCCTCAAAGACACTTCGGATTTCCGAGAAGAAGGAGTGTACTGAGGCAGTGACGGGGTCATTGCGGTCCCAGAGCGGTGTGGCCCATGACAGGGCTTTTCCGGACAGAAGACTGACTACGAAAGCCACCTTAGACCTTTCAGTGGGAAACAGGTCCGACATCATCTCCAGATGCAGGGAACATTGGGAAAGGAAGCCACGGCAAAACTTAGAGTCCCCATCAAACTTATCCGGCAAGGATAAGCGTATCCCAGGAGCGGCCACTCGCTGCGGAGGAGGTGCAGGAGCTGGCGGAGGAGATGACTGCTGAAGCTGTGGTAGCAACTGTTGTAGCATAACGGTCAGTTGAGACAGCTGTTGGCCTTGTTGCGCAATCTGTTGTGACTGCTGGGCGACCACCGTGGTGAGGTCAGCGACAACTGGCAGAGGAACTTCAGCGGGATCCATGGCCGGATCTACTGTCACGATGCCGGCTGGCAGGTAGTGGACCCTCTGTGCCAGAGAGGGATTGGCGTGGACCGTGCTAGTGGACCGGTTCTAAGCCACTACTGGTTTTCACCAGAGCCCGCCGCAAAGCGGGATGGTCTTGCTGCGGCGGTAGTGACCAGGTCGTATCCACTAGCAACGGCTCACCTCTCTGGCTGCTGAAGATAGGCGCGGTACAAGGGAGTAGGCAGAAGCAAGGTCGGACGTAGCAGAAGGTCGGGGCAGGCAGCAAGGATCGTAGTCAGGGGCAACGGCAGAAGGTCTGGAAACACTGGCAAGGGACACACAAGGAACGCTTTCACTGGCACTAAGGCAACAAGATCCGGCAAGGGAGTGCAAGGGAAGTGAGGTAATATAGGGAGTGCACAGGTGATAACTCTAATTGGAACCACTGCGCCAATCAGCGGCGCAGTGGCCCTTTAAATCGCAGAGACCCGGCGCGCGCGCGCCCTAGGGAGCGGGGCCGCGCGCGCCGGGACAGAACAGACGGGGAGCGAGTCAGGTAGGAGAGCCGGGGTGCGCATCGCGAGCGGGCGCTACCCGCATCGCGAATCGCATCCCGGCTAGCAGCAGGATCGCAGCGCCCCGGGTCAGAGGACGTGACCGGGGCGCTGCAGCGGAGGAGGTGAAGCGAGCGCTCCGGGGAGGAGCGGGGACCCGGAGCGCTCGGCGTAACAATAGGCAGGCCAGGCAAAGGAGGAGGCGCCTCAAACTGGATAGGCACAAGACAGTGACTTCGGAAAAACAGTCCCCAACATGTGACTTCACCAGATTTCCAGTCAAGTTGAGGAGAGTGTCGATGAAGCCAAGGTAGACCGAGAAGAAGCTCTGAAGTACAATGTGTAAGCACATAGAACTCAATTTTTTCCTTATGCAAGACTACCTCTTGCATGATGAGTGGTTCTGTGCAGAATAGTACCATACAGTTCAGCTTTTCTCCATTAACAGAGGAAATATACAAGGGATTAGCAAGCCAAGTCAATGGAATGCAATGTTTTTGGACAAGGGAGGCATCAATGAAATCTCCAGCGGAACCGGAGTCCAAAAAGGCAGAAGTGGAGAAAGATGTCTTGGTAGGAGTAAAGACTTGAACTGGCACGGTCAATCGAGGAGAGGTAGTATTCACACCTAGGGATGCCTCTCCCCCGTGACCTAGGTGAGAGCATTTTCTGGACACTGAGGACGCCCCGGACTGGCACAATATAGGTACAAATTCTCATTGCATCAACGGGATTGTTACGCCTAGCGCTCCGGGTCCCCGCTCCTCCCCGGAGCGCTCACGGCGTCTTTCTCCCTGCAGCGCTCCGGTCGGTCCCGCTGACCGGGAGCGCCGCACTGTCATGGCCGTTGGGGATGCGATTCGCACAGCGGGACGCGCCCGCTCGCGAATCGCATCCCAGGTCACTTACCCGTCCCGGTCCCCTGCTGTCTTGTGCTGGCGCGCGCGGCTCCGCTCTCTAGGGCGCGCGCGCGCCAGCTCTCTGAGACTTAAAGGGCCAGTGCACCAATGATTGGTGCCTGGCCCAATTAGCTTAATTGGTTCCCACCTGTTCCCTGGATATATCTAGTCTCCTCCCTTGCACTCCCTTGCCGGATCTTGTTGCCTTGTGCCAGTGAAAGCGTTTAGTGTGTCCAAAGCCTGTGTACCTGAACTTCTGCTACCCATCCTGACTACGAACCTTGCCGCCTGCCCCCGACCTTCTGCTACGTCTGACCTTGCCTCTGCCTAGTCCTTCTGTCCCACGCCTTCTCAGCAGTCAGCGAGGTGAGCCGTTGCTAGTGGATACGACCTGGTTGCTACTGCCGCAGCAAGACCATCCCGCTTTGCGGCGGGCTCTGGTGAAAACCAGTAGCCTCTTAGAACCGGTCCACTAGCACGGTCCCCGCCAATCCCTCGCTGACACAGAGGATCCACTACCTGCCAGCCGGAATCGTGACAGTAGATCCGGCCATGGATCCCGCTGAGGTGCCGCTGCCAAGTCTTGCTGACCTAACCACGGTGGTCGCTCAGCAATCGCAGCAGATTGCCCAACAAGGACAGCAGCTGTCGCAGTTGACCGCCACGTTACAGCAACTTCTGCCTCTGCTACAGCAGCAACCATCTCCTCCGCCAGCTCCTGCACCTCCTCCGCAGCGAGTGGCCGCTCCTAGCCTCCGCTTGTCCCTGCCGGACAAATTTGATGGGGACTCCAGACTCTGCCGTGGATTTTTGTCTCAGTGTTCCCTGCATATGGAGATGATGTCGGACATGTTTCCTTCAGAACGGTCTAAGGTGGCGTTCGTAGTAAGCCTTCTCTCAGGAAAGGCCTTGTCTTGGGCCACACCGCTCTGGGACCGCAATGATCCTGCCACAGCCACAGTCCAGGCCTTCTTCACTGAACTCCGGAGTGTCTTCGAGGAACCAGCCCGAGCTTCTTCTGCCGAGACTGCCCTGTTGAACCTGGTCCAGGGTAATTCTTCCGTTGGCGAGTATGCCGTACAATTCCGTACTCTTGCTTCAGAACTATCCTGGAATAACGAGGCTCTCTGCGCGACCTTTAAAAAAGGCCTATCCAGTCGCATCAAGGATGTGCTGGCCGCACGAGAGATTCCTGCCAATCTGCAAGAACTCATCCATCTAGCTACCCGCATTGACATGCGTTTTTCTGAGCGACACCAAGAGCTCCGCCAGGAAAAAGACTTAGATCTCTGGGCACCTCTCCCACAGTATCCGTTGCAATCTACGCCTGGGCCTCCCGCCGAGGAGGCCATGCAAGTGGATAAGTCTCGCCTGACCCAGGAAGAGAGGAATCGCCGCAGGGAAGAAAATCTCTGTCTTTACTGTGCCAGTACCGAGCATTTCTTGGTGGATTGCCCTATCCGCCCTCCACGCCTGGGAAACGCACGCACGCACCCAGCTCACGTGGGTGTGGCGTCTCTTGGTTCCAAGTCTGCTCCTCCACGTCTCACGGTACCCGTGCGGATTTCTACTTCAGCCAGCTCTTCTCTCTCAGCCGTGGCCTGCCTGGACTCTGGAGCTTCTGGGAATTTTATTCGGGAGTCCTTAGTGAATAAATTCCGCATTCCGGTGACCCGTCTTGTCAAGCCACTCCACGTTTCCGCGGTCAACGGAGCCAAGTTGGATTGCACCATACGTTTCCGCACGGAGCCCCTTCTTATGAGCATCGGATCTCATCATGAGAGGATTGAACTTTTGGTCCTCCCCAATTGCACCTCGGAAATTCTCCTTGGACTTCCCTGGCTTCAGCTTCATTCCCCCACCATTGATTGGACCACCGGGGAGATCAGGAACTGGGACTCTGCCTGCCACAGGAAGTGCCTCTCCCCCCCTCCCAGTCCCGTCAGGCAAGCCTCTGTGCCACCCCATGGCCCCCGTCCTGGTGTCACTCTGCCCCGTGCCAGGTCTCGCCCTCTGCCCTCCCTCCCCATTCCCACTCCTGTTGTACTGCCTGCCGTTGAGGAAACCCTCCATTCTTTCCCGGTGTCCTCATCCCAGGGGAGGCAGTTACTGGACAAAAAGAAGGGGAGACCTAAGGGGGGGGGTACTGTTACGCCTAGCGCTCCGGGTCCCCGCTCCTCCCCGGAGCGCTCACGGCGTCTTTCTCCCTGCAGCGCTCCGGTCGGTCCCGCTGACCGGGAGCGCCGCACTGTCATGGCCGTTGGGGATGCGATTCGCACAGCGGGACGCGCCCGCTCGCGAATCGCATCCCAGGTCACTTACCCGTCCCGGTCCCCTGCTGTCTTGTGCTGGCGCGCGCGGCTCCGCTCTCTAGGGCGCGCGCGCGCCAGCTCTCTGAGACTTAAAGGGCCAGTGCACCAATGATTGGTGCCTGGCCCAATTAGCTTAATTGGTTCCCACCTGTTCCCTGGATATATCTAGTCTCCTCCCTTGCACTCCCTTGCCGGATCTTGTTGCCTTGTGCCAGTGAAAGCGTTTAGTGTGTCCAAAGCCTGTGTACCTGAACTTCTGCTACCCATCCTGACTACGAACCTTGCCGCCTGCCCCCGACCTTCTGCTACGTCTGACCTTGCCTCTGCCTAGTCCTTCTGTCCCACGCCTTCTCAGCAGTCAGCGAGGTGAGCCGTTGCTAGTGGATACGACCTGGTTGCTACTGCCGCAGCAAGACCATCCCGCTTTGCGGCGGGCTCTGGTGAAAACCAGTAGCCTCTTAGAACCGGTCCACTAGCACGGTCCCCGCCAATCCCTCGCTGACACAGAGGATCCACTACCTGCCAGCCGGAATCGTGACAGGGATCTTTCCAGCTGCGTTAGGCGAAAGCAATCCACATGCACAGCCTCTTCATAAGGAGGCAAAGAAAACTGTAGAGGTGGACATTGAAACACGGGTGCCAGATGAGGAAATCACCGTGTTTGGGCAGGTTCTCTTTCTACACGAAGTTCTTCACGTCTCTCAGCAAAACGCCCATCAATACGAGTGGCTAAATGGATAAGTTCACTCAGGGTTGATGGAGGATCTCGTGCAGAAAGAGCATTCTTGATTCTACTGGACAATCCTTTTTTTAAATGTAGCACACAAGGCCTCGTTGTTCCAAGCTAGTTCAGAGACAAGAGTGCGGAATTGAACCACTTAGTCGCCAACGGAGTTCCCTTGGCTGGGGTTCAGAAGAGCCTTCTCAGCTGAGGAGGCTTGTGCAGGTTCTTCAAATACACTGCAGAATTCAGCTAGAAAGGCTGGCAAGTTAGAAGACACCGGATCATTATGATCCCAGAGAGAAGTAGCCCAGGCCAGGACTTTTCCAGACAATATACTAACCACAAACGCCACTTTAGCTCGCTCCGTTGGGAACTGATCAGCCATGAGCTCCGAATGCATAGAGCATTGAGTCACAAAGCCTTTACACAACTTAGGATCTCCTCCATACTTTATGGGCAAGGATAAACAAAGCTTGGATCCAGAAGGAGCTGCAGGTACAGGTGGAGAAACAGGGACAGGTTGTGGATGCTGTTGTTGCTGCTGGGCGTCAAGAAGTTCTTGCATCATGGCAGATAATTGATTCAGTTGTTGTGCCTGACAAGCTAACTGCTGCAACTGTTGAGACACGATGGTGGGAAGGACCAAGACATCAGGCAGAAGCAACCCAGTGGGATCCATGGCGGGATCTTACTGTTACACTCATGGAGGTAGTAGATCCACTGTACCTGTGTGGATGATGGCTTGGGCCATGTCAGGGAGCAGAGTCTAACATGCCGCTGGTTTTCACCAGAGCCCGCCGCAAAGCAGGATGGACATGCTGAGACAGGCGGCACCCAGGTCACTACCCCTGACACAACTCGTCCACACAGGCTGCTGAGGAAATACATGGCACAATAGGGATCAGGCAACTCGTAGTCAGGATAGCAGAAGGTCAGGGCAGGTGGCACAGGTCCGTGGTCAGGAATATAGCAGGAGGTCAATATGCAGGCGGTACAGGAGCAAGGTCACAGAAGGTACAGAAGGTCAGAACATGGCAGGGCAAACACAGCAACACTTTCTCTAAGGCATTAGGCAAACAAAGATCCAGCACAGGGAAAGGGAAATGCTGACTCTTATAGAGTCAGCACAGGTGACCATCATTAAAGGCTTACTGGCCCTTTAAATCGCCTGGCGCCTATGTGCGTGCACCCTAAATGAGGGGGATGCACGTGCCAGCGATTCGCAGGCAGAGAGGAGCCGGGGAAAGCATGGGGTAAGGAGTAGTGATGAGTGGCAAATGCCATATTCAAATTTGCGATATTTCGCGAATATATGGACGAATATTCGTCCTTTGTTTTTTTTTGCAAAATTTGCATATTCGATATATTCACAGTTATTGTTGTATGCGTTACCTATCTATATTATATATCTATCCATCTATCCCCTAATATTCTTTAGTGACGATATTCACGAAAATGAGGATATTCGCATATTCTCATATTTGCGAAAATTCACTCTCCAGTCTAATATAGTAAATAGTATAGGAGCCTTCTTTAGACCACAAGCTGGAAGCAGGGAGGGATGAGATCACTGTGATGTGTTCTGTGGGAAAAAATGTTTTTCGAATATACGTAATTGCGAATATATAATGCTATATCTGCCATATTTGTGAATATGCAAAATTTGCAATAAATATTTGAATTGCAAATATTTGCACTCAACACAAGGAGATGCCCGGGACTCGCATGCGGGCGCTTCCTGCACAGCGAGTCCCGGAAACGCCGGTAACAAGAGGAGGGGAGCGCTCACGGTCAGAATGAATGACTGGAGCGCTGCTTGTAAGACTCACTGTCTGCCAGGGGTTGTGTGTCACGCCCTCCAATAGACTTGCATTGAGGGGTCGGAGCGTGACGTCACTATGCTCCGTCCTCATGTTCGAGATGGACTCAGCCTGAGGACCTCCAGCGGTTCCAGAAGCCGCTAAAGGTGGGTGTTGCATGGTAGATCCCGGGGGTCCCCAGCAGCGGGACCCCGGCGATATGACATCTTATCCCCTATGCTTTGGATAGGGGATAAGATGTCTAGGGGTGGAGTACCCCTTTAAAAATGAAATTTGTTCAGGTTTATTTTTGTAAATGTTTGCCAAGCTCTAAAATTGTGTAACAAAATTTTTACATTAAACTTTTGAGATGGAAAAAATAAATTAGGGCAGGTATGTTTCTGTCTGGATGCTGTAAGATACCCTCGTGCTTCGGTCTCTGGTTTCCATTTAAAAATGTAAAAAATAAAAAATGTCTTTGTCACCTGTTTCATCAATTATTCAATCCAATTTGATTGAACCGTATTACCACCAATGTTCCTCAACCATAATATGTGAGTGAATGACCTAGTGTTTGTATTAAGCTCTGAAAATATTCCACTAAAACATTTTAAAATATATATTCGACCGCATCTAACAATTTGTGTTTTTCCATTTCATTGCGATGAAAATAATCCCCTCCGTTTTTTATCACAATTTAGGCAAACCGATACATTCACTTACGAGCAAGTGATAAATATTCTCTAATTAATTCTGTTTTAATTTCCTACCAAGTGACTTAGATGTCTCTAATGAAGAGGGTAACATTTATGCAATCAAAACAGAACATAAGGGGATTTCTTGAAAGTCTTTGATTGCATAATGTTGAATTTACATTTTACTAACAATAAGTTTTTGAGGAGCGATACACATTGTATAATTGTTATTTATAATTAACATTAAAAGAACTTTTGCAAGATTGTATACACAAGAGCAATGTTCGGATGTTTGTTGACTGTAATTGTTCAAAGAAATCATGTATTGTATAATCAATCTGAGCTTAAAATATGTAAATATGGTAATCAGTTCATCTGCTCAATTGTTTTTAATTTTTTTTTAGGCGATATCACATTTGATTTACAGCATCAACTAAATTAACTAATTGGATGTCACAAGTCTCGGCTGAGAAATAAACCATGTTCCTACTTTACTTGCCCTATAAAACACTTAATGTCATGGATGGATTTTTAATCGAGACCATCCAAAGATGTGCACAGGCCATTTGGTCATGGTGTCTCATGGTGGGAGGTGGGGCACATATATTTTCTGGATTATAACCAAAGTATAAGTTAAGCATGCAAATGTGATAACAAATAGTGTTGAGCGGCATAGGCCATATTCGAATTCGCGAATATTCGCGAATATATGGACGAATATTCGTCATATTCGCGAATATTCGCATATTCGTAATATTCTCGTTTTATTTTCGCATATGCGAATATTCGCGTGTGCGAAAATGAACATATGCAAAAATTTGCATATACAAAAATTAGCATAAACGAATATTCGCATATGCGAAAATTAGCATATGTGAAGTTTCGCATATGCGAAAATTCGCACGCCAGTCTCACACAGTAGCATTAGAGCCTTCTTACACCACATAAGCTGGAAGCAGAGAGGGATGATCACTGTGATGTGTACTGTAAAAAAAAAAAAAAAAAAAAATGAATATTCGTAATTACGAATATATAGCGCTATATTCACGAATATTCACAAATTCGCGAATATGCGATATTCGCGAATAAAATTTGAATTGCGAATATTCGCGAGCAACACTAATAACAAACCAATAAACCACATGCTTAGATACAGTACAAGACAAAAGCATAGATCTAAAGGAATAGTAAAAGAACCAAGCTTACAGCATATATATATATATACAGTACCAGATCCAAGTATAGAGCACAAAACAAAGGCAAAAGAACCAAGCTTACAGCATAGATGTTACGCCTAGCGCTCCGGGTCCCCGCTCCTCCCCGGAGCGCTCACGGCGTCTTTCTCCCTGCAGCGCTCCGGTCGGTCCCGCTGACCGGGAGCGCCGCACTGTCATGGCCGTTGGGGATGCGATTCGCACAGCGGGACGCGCCCGCTCGCGAATCGCATCCCAGGTCACTTACCCGTCCTGGTCCCCTGCTGTCATGTGCTGGCGCGCGCGGCTCCGCTCTCTAGGGCGCGCGCGCGCCAGCTCTCTGAGACTTAAAGGGCCAGTGCACCAATGATTGGTGCCTGGCCCAATTAGCTTAATTGGCTCCCACCTGTTCCCTGGCTATATCTAGTCTCCTCCCTTGCACTCCCTTGCCGGATCTTGTTGCCTTGTGCCAGTGAAAGCGTTTAGTGTGTCCAAAGCCTGTGTCCTGAACTTCTGCTACCCATCCTGACTACGAACCTTGCCGCCTGCCCCCGACCTTCTGCTACGTCTGACCTTGCCTCTGCCTAGTCCTTCTGTCCCACGCCTTCTCAGCAGTCAGCGAGGTGAGCCGTTGCTAGTGGATACGACCTGGTTGCTACTGCCGCAGCAAGACCATCCCGCTTTGCGGCGGGCTCTGGTGAAAACCAGTAGCCTCTTAGAACCGGTCCACTAGCACGGTCCCCGCCTATCCCTCGCTGACACAGAGGATCCACTACCTGCCAGCCGGAATCGTGACAGTAGATCCGGCCATGGATCCCGCTGAGGTGCCGCTGCCAAGTCTCGCTGATCTTCCCACGGTGGTCGCTCAGCAATCGCAGCAGATTGCCCAACAAGGACAGCAGCTGTCGCAGTTGACCGCCATGTTACAGCAAATTCTGCCTCTGCTACAGCAGCAACCATCTCCTCCGCCAGCTCCTGCACCTCCTCCGCAGCGAGTGGCCGCTCCTAACCTCCGCTTGTCCCTGCCGGACAAATTTGATGGGGACTCCAGACTCTGCCGTGGATTTTTGTCTCAGTGTTCCCTGCATATGGAGATGTTGTCAGACTTGTTTCCTACAGAACGGTCTAAGGTGGCGTTCGTAGTGAGCCTTCTTTCAGGAAAGGCCTTGTCTTGGGCCACACCGCTCTGGGACCGCAATGATCCTGCCACAGCCACAGTCCAGTCCTTCTTTGCTGAAGTCCGAAGCGTCTTTGAGGAACCTGCCCGAGCTTCTTCTGCCGAGACTGCCCTGCTGAACCTGGTCCAGGGTAATTCTTCCGTTGGCGAGTACGCCATACAATTCCGTACTTTTGCTTCTGAACTATCCTGGAATAATGAGGCTCTCTGCGCGACCTTTAAAAAAGGCCTATCCAGTCGCATCAAGGATGTGCTGGCCGCACGAGAGATTCCTGCCAACCTCCAAGAACTCATCCATCTAGCTACCCGCATTGACATGCGTTTTTCTGAGCGACACCAAGAGCTCCGCCAGGAAAAAGACTTAGATCTCTGGGCACCTCTCCCACAGCATCCTTTGCAGTCTATGCCTGGGCCTCCCGCCGAGGAGGCCATGCAAGTGGATCGGTCTCGCCTGACCCAGGAAGAGAGGAATCGCCGTAGAGAAGAAAATCTCTGTCTGTACTGTGCCAGTACCGAGCATTTCTTGGTGGATTGCCCTATCCGTCCTCCACGCCTGGGAAACGCACGCACACACCCAGCTCACGTGGGTGTGGCATCTCTTGGTTCTAAGTCTTCTTCTCCACGTCTCACGGTGCCCGTGCGGATTTCTCCTACAGCCAACTCCTCCCTCTCAGCCGTGGCCTGCTTGGACTCTGGTGCCTCCGGGAATTTTATTGTGGAGTCCTTTGTTAATAAATTCAGCATCCCGGTGTCCCGTCTCGCCAAACCGCTCTACATTTCCGCGGTCAACGGAGCCAGATTGGACTGCACCGTGCGTTACCGCACAGAACCCCTCCTGATGTCTATCGGACCCCACCACGAAAGGATTGAGTTCTTCATTCTCCCCAGTTGTACCTCTGAGGTCCTCCTCGGTCTGCCATGGCTCCGGCTTCATTCCCCCACCCTTGATTGGACCACCGGGGAGATAAAGAACTGGGACTCTGCCTGCCATAGGAAGTGCCTCTCCCCCCCTCCCAGTCCCGTCAGGCAAACCTCTGTGCCTCCTCATGGCCCCCGTCCTGGTGTCACACTGCCCCGTGCCAGGCTTCGCCCTCTGCCCTCCCTCCCCATTCCCACTCCTGCTGTACTGCCTGCCGTTGAGGAAACCCTCCATTTTTTCCCGGTGTCCTCATCCCAGGGGAGGCAGTTGCCGGTCAAAGAAAAGGGGAGACCTAAGGGGGGGGGTACTGTTACGCCTAGCGCTCCGGGTCCCCGCTCCTCCCCGGAGCGCTCACGGCGTCTTTCTCCCTGCAGCGCTCCGGTCGGTCCCGCTGACCGGGAGCGCCGCACTGTCATGGCCGTTGGGGATGCGATTCGCACAGCGGGACGCGCCCGCTCGCGAATCGCATCCCAGGTCACTTACCCGTCCCGGTCCCCTGCTGTCATGTGCTGGCGCGCGCGGCTCCGCTCTCTAGGGCGCGCGCGCGCCAGCTCTCTGAGACTTAAAGGGCCAGTGCACCAATGATTGGTGCCTGGCCCAATTAGCTTAATTGGCTCCCACCTGTTCCCTGGCTATATCTAGTCTCCTCCCTTGCACTCCCTTGCCGGATCTTGTTGCCTTGTGCCAGTGAAAGCGTTTAGTGTGTCCAAAGCCTGTGTCCTGAACTTCTGCTACCCATCCTGACTACGAACCTTGCCGCCTGCCCCCGACCTTCTGCTACGTCTGACCTTGCCTCTGCCTAGTCCTTCTGTCCCACGCCTTCTCAGCAGTCAGCGAGGTGAGCCGTTGCTAGTGGATACGACCTGGTTGCTACTGCCGCAGCAAGACCATCCCGCTTTGCGGCGGGCTCTGGTGAAAACCAGTAGCCTCTTAGAACCGGTCCACTAGCACGGTCCCCGCCTATCCCTCGCTGACACAGAGGATCCACTACCTGCCAGCCGGAATCGTGACAATAGATATAGATACAGTAACAGATCCAAGCCTAGAGCCCAATAAAAGGTAAAAGAACCAAGCTTAAAACATATATATATATATATATATATATGTATATATATATGTATATATATATATATATATATATATAGATAGATAGATACAGTACCAAATCCAAGCCTTGATCACAATAAAGACAAAAGAACCAAGCTTACAACATTGAAAAAAATAAAAAAGCTTACAGCATAGATGTAGATACAGTACCAGATACAAGCCTAGAGCCCAATAAAAGGTAAAAGAACCAAGCTTACAACACACACATATATATATATATATATATATATATATATATATATATATAGATAGATAGATAGATAGATAGATAGATAGATAGATAAATATAGTACCAAATCCAAGCGTAGATCACAATAAAAGGCAAAAGAACCAAGCTTACAGCATAGATATAGATACAGCACCAAATCCAAGCCTAGATCACAATAAAAGGCAAAAAGAACCAAGCTTGCAGCATATATATATAGATACAGTAACAGATCCAAGCCTAGAGCCCAATAAAAGGTAAAAGAACCAAGCTTACAACATATATATGTATATACAGTACCAAATCCAAGCCTAGATCACAAAAAAGGCAAAAGAACCAAGCTTACAGCATATATATATATATATATATATATATATATATATATAGATACAGTACCAAATCCAAGCCTAGAGCATAATAAAAGGTAAAAGAACCAAGCGTACATTATTTATATAGTACCAAATCCAAGCCTAGATCATAATAAAAGCCAAAAGATTGCAGCATATATATATAAATACAGTACAAAATCCAAGCATAGAGCACAAAAAAGGTAAAATAACCAAGCTTACAGCATAGATATATATACAGTACCAAATCCAAGCCTAGAGCCCAATAAAAGGCAAACAAACCAAGCTTACAGCATAGGCATAGATACAGCACCAAATCCAAGCCTATATCACAATAAAAGGCAAAAGAACCAAGCTTTCAGCATATATATAGATACAGTAACAGATCCAAGCCTAGAGCCCAATAAAAGGTAAAAGAGCCAAGCTTACAACATGTATATATACAGTACCAAATCCAAGCCTAGATCACAAAAAAGGCAAAAGAACCAAGCTTACAGCATATATATATATATATATATATATATATATATATATATATATATATAGATACAGTACCAGATCCAAGCCTAGAGCACAATAAAAGGTAAAAGAACCAAGCTTACATTATAGATATAATACCAAATCCAAGCCTAGATCATAATAAAAGCCAAAAGATTACAATATATATATATATATATATATATATATATATATATATATATATATACAGTACCAGATCCAAGCATAGAGCACAATAAAGGGTAAAAGAACCAAACCTACAGTATAGTTATAGATATAATACCAGATCCAAGCATAGAGCGCAATCAAAGGTAAAAGAACTAAGCTTACAGCATAGATATAGATACAGTACCAGATCCAAGCCTAGATCACAATAAAATATAAAATAACTAAGCTTACAGCATATATATAGATACAGTACCAGATCCAAGCCTAGATCACAATAAAAGGTAAAATAACTAAGCTTACAGCATAGATATAGATACAGTACCAGATCCAAGCATACAGTACAATAAGAGGTAAAAGACCTAAGCTTACAGCATAGATTTAGATACAGTACCAGATCCAAGCATAGAACAGTGGTCTTCAAACTGTGCTACTGTGCTGACAAATTATCCCCTATCTAAAGCATGGGGGATAAGTTGCCTGATCGCGCGGGGTCCTGATGAGAGCACCCCGCTCTCATCAGGCCAAGGAGCGAACATCGCTCCGGGTCTGATGACTGCCGATCACGGGGCCGGAGTATCGTGATGTCAAGGCTCCGCCCCCACGTGACATCATGATCCGCCCCCTCAATGTAAGTCTATGGCAGGGAGCGAGACAGCTGTCTCGCCCCTGCCATAGACTTGCATTGAGGGGGCGGAGCGTGACGTCACACGGGGGCGGAGCATGACGTCACACGGGGGCGGAGCTGTGACGTCACGATCACCGGCCTCGTCATCAGACCCGGAGCAGATGTTCGCTCCAGGGCCTGATGAGAGCGGGGTGCCGCATGCAAGATCGCGGGGGTCCCCAGCGGCATGGCAGAAGGTCTGGAAACAGTGGTAAGGGCACTCACAAAACGCTTTCACTAGGTACTGAGGCAACAAGATCCGGCAAGGACAGGAAGGGGAAGTGAGTTTATATACACCTGGAGCAGGGAAGCTAATTGACACTGATTGGGCCAGGCACCAATAAGTGGTGCACTGGCCCTTTAAATCCTAGAGAGCGGAGCCGCGCGCGCCAGGACGTGACAGCCGGGGAACGAGACAGGTGAGTAGATTTGGATGCGACCCGCGGGCGGGCGCGTCCCGCTACGAGGATCGCATCCCCGCCGGTAGTGACAGTGCAGCGCTCCCGGTCAGCGGGTCTGACCGGGGCGCTGCAGAGAGGAGAACGCTGCGAGCGCTCCGGGGAGGAGCAGGGACCCGGAGCGCTCGGCGTAACAAGATCCAAGCTTAGAGCATAAGGAGGTGTCTTTTCTTAACTTATCGCTAAACTCAACATAACTGGAGATGTTTGTTATGAGATTACCAGCTTCTCACAACAGCAAGATTTGGTGATGTCAAAAAATAGTGTTGCTCGTGAATATTTGCAATGCAAATTTTATTCGTGAATATCGCATATTCGCGAATTTGCGAATATTATCGAATATAGCACTATATATTCGTAATGACCAATATTCGTTTTTTTTTTTGTTTTTTTACACAGTACACATCACAGTGATCATCCCTCTTTGCCTCCAGCTTGTGTGGTGTAAAGAAGGCTCTAATACTACTGTGTGAGACTGGCGTGTGAATTTTCGCATATGCGAAAATTTGCATATGTTAATTTTCGCTTATGCAAATTTTCGCTTATGCCAATTTTGGTATATGCTAATTTTCGCATATGTTAATTTTCGCATACGCAAATTTTCGTATATGCGAAAATAAAACGAGAATATTACGAATATGCGAATTTAGCGAATATATGACGAATATTCGTCCATATATTCGCGAATATTCGCGAATTCGAATATGGCCTATGCCGCTCAACACTATCAAAAAATACATATATACCATATTTTTGGGACTCCTTGATGAAGCCATGTTAAAAGAAACATGTGAGGAGGAGAACCTCCCCCACTGTGTGAAATGGTTTGGTTCACTTATGGAGTGGTTATCTGGTATATAGCATTGTGATATTCAGCCATGTATTGTGTTAATTTTTTTTTTTCAATTTTTTATGTATTGGCAATAAAGATGTGATTGGTTATTTACCACAGAGGTGCTGAGCGTATGTTTTTTTTTGTTTTAGTTACAATATTTGGAGTTTTACAATTAAACTATCACACCAATAGGTTTGTAAAGGTTTATTCCGACCCCAAAACCCCCCTTCGACACCCCCATTTTAGTCATAGATATGGCACTAGATCAAAGATTATAGCAACAATGCAGTAAGAGAACCAAGCTGTACGCATAGATGTTATAAGATGGGGATGGATAGCTCAATCAAAATTGCAGAGATAGATTTAGATTTTGCCAGACGAGTACTGATGTAAAAAAGTTGTGTATAGATAAATATAAAATATAGAAGGGAACTTTCCTGAAGACTGGTCCTAAATGTGCAACCTAAAAAAGATATGATACCAGACCCAAGAGTAGAGCGGAAATACAGTAAGGGGACGTGCACGCTATGGAAATTTAGCAAGGAATTTTCTTGCTTAATTCCATCAGCCCATCCGTTCTGTTTTGAATCGAGTTCATTTTGCACCGAATTTGCAGCAGAAATTAACCCCTGTAATTCAATGTCCCATTATTAATGGGCTTTACTGGGCGGCATTTTACCAATAGAATGAATATGGTCTTTCTTTCTGCGGAATCCAGATAAGTGTCAAAAGTTCTGCTCCAGAACTTCTGTAGCAACAGAAACCTCTGTGTTTCTGGGACTGGAGACATGATGTCACGCCACGCCCCCTTGTGACATCACATAACACCCCCTCTATTCATGTCTATAGGAGAGGGTGTAATGGCCGGGACTGTGTTTCCGGGACTGGAGAAAAAATATAATACCACGCCCCCTCGTGATGTCACACTACGCCCCCTCAATTCATGTCTATTGGAGGTGACGTGACAGCCGGGACTTGGTTTCCTGGACCAGAGATAAGACATCATGCCACGCACATCATGATGTCCCGCCACGCCTCCTCTATTCATGTCTATGGGAGAGGGTGTAATGGCCGGGACTGTGTTTCCGGGACTGGAGAAAAAATATAATGCCACGCCCCCTCGTGATGTCACACCCCGCCCCCTCAATTCATGTCTATTGGAGGTGACGTGACAGAGGGGACTGTGTTTCCTGGACCAGAGATAAGACATCATGCCACGCACATCATGATGTCACGCCACGCCTCCTCTATTCATGTCTATGGGAGAGGGTGTAATGGCCGGGACTGTGTTTCCGGGACTGGAGAAAAAATATAATACCACACCCCCTCGTGATGTCACACCACGCCCCCTTAATTCATGTCTATTGGAGGTGACGTGACAGAGGGGACTGTGTTTCCTGGACCAGAGATAAGACATCATGCCACGCACATCATGATGTCACGCCACTCCTCCCATAAACATGAATAGAGGTGGCGTGGCATGACGTCACATCTCCAGTCTCGGAAACACAGAGGTCTCCGAGACTGGAGCATAGAATACGGGTACTGCATGGAGATCGCCCGGGGGGGGGGGAGGGTGCGCGATCATACATTGTATCATCTTAAGTTATCTATGGCCAGAAAACCCCTGTAAGTGATTCAGACTTTCTGTGGATAGAGTCGGTTTTGGACATTCCTCATTTGCAGTTGGTGTTTCCTCTACAAATATGACAACTAGAGATGAGCGAACTTACAGTAAATTCGATTCGTCACGAACTTCTCGGCTCGGCAGTTGATGACTTTTCCTGCATAAATTAGTTCAGCTTTCAGGTGCTCTGGTGGGCTGGAAAAGGTGGATACAGTCCTAGGAGAGAGTCTCCTAGGACTGTATCCACCTTTTCCAGCCCACGGGAGCGCCTGAAAGCTGAACTCATTTATGCAGGAAAAGTCATCAACTGCCGAGCCGAGAAGTTCATGACGAATCACATTTACTGTAAGTTCGCTCATCTCTAATGACAACCAGAAACATGGGAATCCGCTATTGTGATTTCAGTGATCTGAGGGATACAATGGCTGCTGAACAGAAAAACAATAAAAGTTTATGATCACATTTAATAGCTGCAATCATAAATCTCGTGTCTGACTGGATCAATGTCTGCGCAAAATTCTGTAAATTAGGGAACAATTCTCTGCATTTTAATGGATATATAGAATTGGGCATTTTAGATTCACATATTGATGAGATTTACAGAATCTAAAGACTCCAATACCGAATTGCGTTACGCTGAGGTTAATTGTTCGGGGTTGGAAGCCTTCCATATACTTCCCATCACAGCAGATTATGTGTAAATGAAAGCAACTGGAAATGTCATTTTACAACAAGATTTTAGAGAGGAATTGAATGTAGTTTATGAGATTGTGATCTGAAGAGGAAATAATGAGCCGAACATTCAAGAGGCTCCTCAAGATCTTCCAGCTGGAATATTACTGACATCTTGTGTTTGTCATATTACTGGGCGGAACAAGGGGAATAGCATGGAAACGTTTCTGGACTAATAATAATAATTATATATATATTTATTATTACTGTCATTATTATTATTAAGCAAATCAATGAAATCTTTATCTATCTCCACAGTAACAATTTTTACTTTGTTGTCTTACAATGTTTTCACTATTTGAAAAACATTTATTGTTTACAAATAGTGTTGCTCGCGAATATTCGCAATTCGAATATTATTCGCGAATATCGCATATTCGCGAATTCGCGAATTTCGCGAATATAGCGCTATATATTCGTAATTACGAATATTCGTTTTTTTTTGTTTTTTTTTCTTCACAGTACACATCACAGTGATCATCCCTCTCTGCTTCCAGCTTGTGTGGTGTAAAGAAGGCTGTAATACTACTGTGTGAGACTGGCGCGCGAATTTTCACGTATGCTACTTTTGTATATGCTAATATTCACATATGTTAATTTTCGCATACGCGAATATTCGCATATGCGAAAATAAAACGCAAATATAATGAATATGCGAATATTCGCGAATATATGATGAATATTCGTCCATATATTCGCGAATTCGAATATGGCCTATGCCGCTCAACACTATTTACAAATACCCTCTGGTTCCCGTATATACAACACGTTTGACCTCCACCCACAGATTTACAGTACAGTGATCCCTCAACTTACAATGGCCTCAACATACAATAGTTTCAACATACAATGGTCTTTTCTGGACCATTGTAACTTGAAACCAGACTCAACATACAATGCTATGGAATCTGCAAAACAAGTCAATGGCTGGAAGAACCGACCAATCAGAATGGACATTTCATTGGTAAAACCCCTGTATTCCTAAAGTGCATGCACTGAATGATGTCTGGTAGCGCCCCCTACAGTACAGGGAGGTATTACATGTTCTGTACTCTTTACCTGTGCCAGGGTTAGCTGCTCCTTTGGACACCAGGTGAGGGCAACTCCATTTAACTTTTTTTAGGACACTGTGTACTGTACAGGACCCTGAAGAAGCTCCTGTCCTCTACATAGACCAGTGTTTCCCAAAGAGGGTGCCTCCAGCTGTTGCAAAACTACAACTCCCAGCATGCCCGGACAGCCGAAGGCTGTCCGGGCATGCTGGGAGTTGTAGTTTTGCAACAGCTGGAGGCACCCTGTTTGAGAAACACTGAAATAGACAGTGATTACAGCTCCCATTAGATATTTCTTAATTTTATATGCAAGGATTTGCTTTATCTATATTAGTTATCTACTTATTTTTCTTTAATCCTCACTTTTTCTTATTTTTGGATGACATTTTGGTGGCTTCAGAACCAATTACCAGGTTTCCATAGAGTTATGGTCTCAACATACAATGGTTTCAACATACAATGGTCGTCCTGGAACCGATTAATATTGTAACTTGAGGGACCACTGTATATTGTTGGGGATTTGGGGATTTTATTAATAAGCCCAACTCTTAGTTTTCGTAAAATACTTGAAAGATGATTAGGATAATTTTCTTGTATTACTTGTATACATTTTTTTTTACCTTCAGTTTTTTCACTTATTGTGGGATCTGCTGATATTTAGTAGAATTTAATCTTCTCTCCAACAACAAATTAAAGGTCCCGTAAGGTTGAATAAAGTAGACATATTTAAAGAACACACAATCTTAACCAATAAGCATGGGGTGTAAGGATGGGTTCTCTTAAAGGGGTACTCCACCCCTAGACATCTTATCCCCTATCCAAGGAGGACCACTGTTGAGGACCCCCGCGATCGCTCCTGCACCCCCCCGAGTCATCAGCTCTCCGGAGCTAAGTTTGCTCCATGGCTGTTGACAGGGGCCGGCTGTTTGTGATGTCATGGCTCCGCCCCCTCATGACATCATGCCCTGCCATCTTAATGCAAGTCTATGGGAGGGGGCATGGTAACAGTTACCCCCTCCCATAGACTTGCATTAAGGGTGCGGGGCGTGACGCCGTGAGGTGGCGTAGCCATGGCATCATGAACTGCCGGTCCCTGTATCATGAGTCATTAGCCACAGAGCAAACCTAGCTCCGGAGAGCTGATGACTCGGGGGCTGCAGGAGAGATCGCGGGGGTCCTCAGCAGTGGGATCCCAGGGATCCGACATCCTATCCCCTATCCTTGGATAGGGGATAAGATTTCTAGGGACGGAGTACCCCTTTAAGTATGTGGTGTAAGGATGGGAGGTTTAAAGAGGTACCCCAGTGGAATTTTTTTTTTTTTTTCAAATCAAATGACTCCAGAAAGTTTTACAGATTTGTAAATTACTTCTATTAAAAAAATCTTAACCCTCCCAGTACTTATCAGCTGCTGTATGTTCCACAGGAAGTTGAGTTGTTCTTTCCAGTCTGACCAGAGTGCTCTCTGCTGACACATCTGTCCATGTCAGGAACTGTCCAGAGTAGAAGCAAATCCCCATAGCAAACCTCTCCTGCTCTGGACAGTTCCTGACATGGACAAAGGTGTCAGCAGAGAGCACTGAGGTCAAACTGGAAAGAACTACACAACTTCCTCTGTAGTATACAAATCTGTATAACTTTCTGGCACCAGTGGTAATTTTTTTTTTTCGACTGAACTACCCCCTTTAAGCACAGGGTGTAAGAATGGGGGGGGGTTCTCTTAAGTATGAGGGGGTTTATTTTAGCACACAATGTAAGGATGGGGGGTAGTTAAGCATGGAATGTAAGGATGGGGGTTCTTTAAGCATAGATGATTTTTTTTCTTCCCTAAATTCCCAAGCACAGGTTGAGATGTCTTTTATATTATGTATAAGCATGGGGTGTGAGGATGGGGGGTTAAGCATGGGGTGTGAGGATTAGAGGCTGTTTTATTCCTAAGCATGGGCTTGTGGCTGTTACGCCGAGCGCTCCGGGTTCCCGCTCCTCCCCGGAGCGCTCGCTTCACCTCCTCCGCTGCAGCGCCCCGGTCACGTCCTCTGACCCGGGGCGCTGCGATCCTGCTGCTAGCCGGGATGCGATTCGCGATGCGGGTAGCGCCCGCTCGCGATGCGCACCCCGGCTCTCCTACCTGACTCGCTCCCCGTCTGTTCTGTCCCGGCGCGCGCGGCCCCGCTCCCTAGGGCGCGCGCGCGCCGGGTCTCTGCGATTTAAAGGGCCACTGCGCCGCTGATTGGCGCAGTGGTTCCAATTTGAGTTATCACCTGTGCACTCCCTATATTACCTCACTTCCCTTGCACTCCCTTGCCGGATCTTGTTGCCTTAGTGCCAGTGAAAGCGTTCCCTGTGTGTCCCTTGCCAGTGTTTCCAGACCTTCTGCCGTTGCCCCTGACTACGATCCTTGCTGCCTGCCCCGACCTTCTGCTACGTCCGACCTTGCTTCTGCCTACTCCCTTGTACCGCGCCTATCTTCAGCAGCCAGAGAGGTGAGCCGTTGCTAGTGGATACGACCTGGTCACTACCGCCGCAGCAAGACCATCCCGCTTTGCGGCGGGCTCTGGTGAAAACCAGTAGTGGCTTAGAACCGGTCCACTAGCACGGTCCACGCCAATCCCTCTCTGGCACAGAGGGTCCACTACCTGCCAGCCGGCATCGTGACAGTAGATCCGGCCATGGATCCCGCTGAAGTTCCTCTGCCAGTTGTCGCTGACCTCACCACGGTGGTCGCCCAGCAGTCACAACAGATTGCGCAACAAGGCCAACAGCTGTCTCAACTGACCGTTATGCTACAACAGTTGCTACCACAGCTTCAGCAGTCATCTCCTCCGCCAGCTCCTGCACCTCCTCCGCAGCGAGTGGCCGCTCCTGGGATACGCTTATCCTTGCCGGATAAGTTTGATGGGGACTCTAAGTTTTGCCGTGGCTTCCTTTCCCAATGTTCCCTGCATCTGGAGATGATGTCAGACCTGTTTCCCACTGAAAGGTCTAAGGTGGCTTTCGTAGTCAGTCTTCTGTCCGGAAAAGCCCTGTCATGGGCCACACCGCTCTGGGACCGCAATGACCCCGTCACTGCCTCAGTACACTCCTTCTTCTCGGAAATCCGAAGTGTCTTTGAGGAACCTGCCCGAGCCTCTTCTGCTGAGACTGCCCTGTTGAACCTGGTCCAGGGTAATTCTTCCGTTGGCGAGTATGCCGTACAATTCCGTACACTTGCTTCAGAATTGTCCTGGAATAATGAGGCCCTCTGCGCGACCTTCAAAAAAGGCCTATCCAGCAACATTAAAGATGTTCTGGCCGCACGAGAAATTCCTGCTAATCTACATGAACTTATTCACCTAGCCACTCGCATTGACATGCGTTTTTCTGAAAGGCGTCAGGAACTCCGCCAAGATATGGACTCTGTTCGCACGAGGCGTTTCGTCTCCTCGGCTCCTCTCTCCTCTGGTCCCCTGCAATCTGTTCCTGTGCCTCCCGCCGTGGAGGCTATGCAGGTCGACCGGTCTCGCCTGACACCTCAAGAGAGGACACGACGCCGTATGGAGAACCTCTGCCTGTACTGTGCTAGTACCGAACACTTCCTGAGGGATTGTCCTATCCGTCCTCCCCGCCTGGAAAGACGTACGCTGACTCCGCACAAAGGTGTGACAGTCCTTGATGTCTACTCTGCTTCTCCACGTCTTACTGTGCCTGTGCGGATGTCTGCTTCTGCCTTCTCCTTCTCTACAGTGGCCTTCTTGGACTCTGGTTCTGCAGGAAATTTTATTTTGGCCTCTCTCGTCAACAGGTTCAACATCCCAGTGACCAGTCTCGCCAGACCCCTCTACATCAATTGTGTAAATAATGAAAGATTGGACTGTACCATACGTTTCCGCACGGAGCCCCTTCTTATGAGCATCGGATCTCATCATGAGAGGATTGAACTTTTGGTCCTCCCCAATTGCACCTCGGAGATTCTCCTTGGACTTCCCTGGCTTCAACTTCATTCCCCAACCCTGGATTGGTCCACTGGGGAGATCAAGAGTTGGGGGTCCTCTTGTTCCAAGAACTGTCTAAAACCGCTTCCCAGTAACCCTTGCCGTAACTCTGTGGTTCCTCCAGTAACCGGTCTCCCCAAGGCCTATATGGACTTCGCGGATGTTTTCTGCAAAAAACAAGCTGAGACTCTACCTCCTCACAGGCCTTATGATTGCCCTATCGACCTCCTCCCGGGTACTACTCCACCCCGGGGCAGAATTTATCCTCTCTCTGCCCCAGAGACTCTTGCCATGTCCGAATACGTCCAGGAGAATCTAAAAAGGGGCTTTATCCGTAAATCCTCCTCTCCTGCCGGAGCCGGATTTTTCTTTGTCTCCAAAAAAGATGGCTCCCTACGTCCTTGCATTGACTACCGCGGTCTTAATAAAATCACGGTTAAGAACCGCTACCCCTTACCCCTCATCTCTGAACTCTTTGATCGCCTCCAAGGTGCCCACATCTTCACTAAATTGGACTTAAGAGGCGCCTATAACCTCATCCGCATCAGAGAGGGGGACGAGTGGAAAACGGCATTTAACACCAGAGATGGACACTTTGAGTATCTGGTCATGCCCTTTGGACTGTGCAATGCCCCTGCCGTCTTCCAAGACTTTGTCAATGAAATTTTTCGTGATCTATTATACTCCTGTGTTGTGGTATATCTGGACGATATCCTAATTTTTTCTGCCAATCTAGAGGAACACCGCCGGCATGTCCGTATGGTTCTTCAGAGACTTCGTGACAACCAACTCTATGCCAAAATTGAGAAATGTCTGTTTGAATGCCAATCTCTTCCTTTTCTAGGATATTTGGTCTCTGGCCAGGGACTACAGATGGATCCAGACAAACTCTCTGCCGTCTTAAATTGGCCACGCCCCTCCGGACTCCGTGCTATCCAACGCTTTTTGGGGTTCGCCAATTATTACAGGCAATTTATTCCACATTTTTCTACCATTGTGGCTCCTATCGTGGCTTTAACCAAGAAAAATGCTGATCCCAAGTCCTGGCCTCCTCAAGCAGAAGACTCCTTTAAACAACTCAAGTCTGCCTTTTCTTCGGCTCCCGTGCTCTCCAGACCTGACCCTTCCAAACCCTTCCTATTGGAGGTTGATGCCTCCTCAGTAGGAGCTGGAGCTGTTCTTCTACAAAAAAATCCTTCCGGGCATGCTGTCACTTGTGGTTTTTTCTCTAGGACCTTCTCTCCAGCGGAGAGGAACTACTCCATCGGGGATCGAGAACTTCTAGCCATTAAATTAGCACTTGAGGAATGGAGGCATCTGCTGGAGGGATCAAGATTTCCTGTTATTATCTACACCGACCACAAGAACCTCTCCTACCTCCAGTCGGCCCAACGGCTGAATCCTCGCCAGGCCCGGTGGTCTCTGTTCTTTGCCCGATTTAATTTTGAGATTCACTTTCGTCCTGCCGATAAGAACATTAGAGCCGATGCTCTCTCTCGTTCCTCGGATGCCTCAGAAGTTGATCTCCCTCCGCAACACATCATTCCACCTGACTGCCTGATCTCCACTTCTCCTGCCTCCATCAGACAGACTCCTCCAGGAAAGACCTTTGTTTCTCCACGCCAACGCCTCGGAATCCTCAAATGGGGTCACTCCTCCCATCTCGCAGGTCATGCGGGCATCAAGAAATCTGTGCAACTCATCTCCCGCTTCTATTGGTGGCCAACTCTGGAGACGGATGTTGGGGACTTTGTGCGAGCCTGCACTATCTGTGCCCGGGATAAGACTCCTCGCCAGAAGCCCGCTGGTTTTCTTCATCCTCTGCCTGTCCCCGAACAGCCTTGGTCTCTGATTGGTATGGATTTTATTACTGATTTACCCCCTTCCCGTGGCAACACCGTTATTTGGGTGGTCGTTGATCGATTCTCCAAAATGGCACATTTCATTCCTCTTCCTGGTCTTCCTTCTGCGCCTCAGTTGGCTAAACAATTTTTTGTACACATTTTTCGTCTTCACGGGTTGCCTACGCAGATTGTCTCGGATAGAGGGGTCCAATTCGTGTCTAAATTCTGGAGAGCTCTCTGTAAACAACTCAAGATTAAATTAAATTTTTCCTCTGCATATCATCCCCAGTCCAATGGACAAGTAGAAAGAATTAACCAGATCCTGGGTGATTATTTGCGACATTTTGTTTCCTCCCGCCAGGATGACTGGGCAGATCTCCTTCCATGGGCCGAATTCTCGTATAACTTCAGGGTCTCTGAATCTTCCTCCAAATCCCCATTTTTCGTGGTGTACGGCCGTCACCCTCTTCCCCCCCTCCCTACCCCCTTGCCCTCTGGTCTGCCCGCTGTGGATGAAATTTCTCGTGACCTTTCCATTATATGGAGAGAGACCCAAAATTCTCTCTTACAGGCTTCTTCACGCATGAAGAGGTTCGCGGATAAGAAAAGAAGAGCTCCCCCCGTTTTTTCCCCTGGAGACAAGGTATGGCTCTCCGCTAAATATGTCCGCTTCCGTGTCCCTAGCTACAAGTTGGGACCACGCTATCTTGGTCCTTTCAAAATTCTGTGTCAAATTAATCCTGTCTCTTATAAACTTCTTCTTCCTCCTTCTCTTCGTATCCCTAATGCCTTTCACGTCTCTCTTCTCAAACCACTCATCCTCAACCGTTTTTCTCCCAAATCTGTTCCTCCCACTCCTGTTTCCGGCTCCTCGGACGTCTTCTCGGTCAAGGAGATTTTGGCTGCCAAAAAGGTCAGAGGAAAAAATTTTTTTTTAGTAGACTGGGAGGGTTGTGGTCCTGAAGAGAGATCCTGGGAACCTGAGGACAACATCCTTGACAAAAGTCTGCTCCTCAGGTTCTCAGGCTCCAAGAAGAGGGGGAGACCCAAGGGGGGGGGTACTGTTACGCCGAGCGCTCCGGGTTCCCGCTCCTCCCCGGAGCGCTCGCTTCACCTCCTCCGCTGCAGCGCCCCGGTCACGTCCTCTGACCCGGGGCGCTGCGATCCTGCTGCTAGCCGGGATGCGATTCGCGATGCGGGTAGCGCCCGCTCGCGATGCGCACCCCGGCTCTCCTACCTGACTCGCTCCCCGTCTGTTCTGTCCCGGCGCGCGCGGCCCCGCTCCCTAGGGCGCGCGCGCGCCGGGTCTCTGCGATTTAAAGGGCCACTGCGCCGCTGATTGGCGCAGTGGTTCCAATTTGAGTTATCACCTGTGCACTCCCTATATTACCTCACTTCCCTTGCACTCCCTTGCCGGATCTTGTTGCCTTAGTGCCAGTGAAAGCGTTCCCTGTGTGTCCCTTGCCAGTGTTTCCAGACCTTCTGCCGTTGCCCCTGACTACGATCCTTGCTGCCTGCCCCGACCTTCTGCTACGTCCGACCTTGCTTCTGCCTACTCCCTTGTACCGCGCCTATCTTCAGCAGCCAGAGAGGTGAGCCGTTGCTAGTGGATACGACCTGGTCACTACCGCCGCAGCAAGACCATCCCGCTTTGCGGCGGGCTCTGGTGAAAACCAGTAGTGGCTTAGAACCGGTCCACTAGCACGGTCCACGCCAATCCCTCTCTGGCACAGAGGGTCCACTACCTGCCAGCCGGCATCGTGACAGTGGCTCTATCACACATAACAGAACCCCTTAATGCTTTGTAGGGTGCAAATATTTTTGAAGGGCTTGAACTGACTTAAATACAAAATATAGACAATCCTCTCTGTACAAAGTCGGTAAACAAGTCAGGAACATAACAGAAGCAACAAACTAATACATAAATACAAATAAGGCAGGATATAGCATACTAACATACAGTTCAGAAACCGGAATCAAGATTAAAGGCAGATATGATAATATGAACAAAATTAGATATGGGGATAAGTATACAGCAGGCAAAACCCGAAGATGCAGGGGATGAACAGGTTAACTGAATGTCAGAACACTAAAAGAGTCAGGAAATCAAGAGCTCTGTTCACACTGGACTCAGAACAAAGAACACACGAGACACCCCACTCCAAGCATGGAGGGACATCAATACTAAAGCCAAATAGGCTCCTAGCCAGCAGGCACTCTCCCACGAGTGATCAGGTTACTGGCCTAGGAGGAAACAAAAATCCAAAATACAAGCAAACACAGGTACAGGCACATGACTCACTCACTCCTAGATAGACGGATTAGCACAAGGCTCAGAACAGAATTCTATCCTAGGAGATTCAGAATCAAACAAGATCAAAACAGTACTGACAGAATGCACAGTGGGAATACAGATTAAGGGAACACAAAGCAAATGCAGAATGAACATACACAAATACTAAAACCCGACAAATGTAATAAAACAAAGCATCCTAAAATATATATATCAAACAGGACAGATAACCCTACAGTGGGGCAAAAAAGTATTTAGTCAGCCACCAATTTTGAACTTGTTATCAGTATAAAAGACACCTGTCCACAACCTCAAACAGTCACATTCCAAACTCCACTATGGCCAAGACCAAAGAGCTGTTGAAGGACACCAGAAACAAAATTGTAGACCTGCACCCGGCTGGGAAGACTGAATCTGTATTAGGCAAGCAGCTTGGTGTGAAGAAATGACCTGCAGAGAGCTGGGACCAAAGTAACAAAGGCTACCATCAGAAACACACAACGCCACCAGGGACTCAAATCATGCAGTGCCAGATGTTTCCCCCTGCTTAACCCCTTAAGGACCAGGACCATTTCGGCCTTAAGGACCAGACCAATTTTATTTCTGCATTTCCATTTTTCCTCTTTGCCTTCTAAAAATCATAACTTTATATTTCCATCCACAGACCCATATGAGGGCTTGTTTTTTTTTGCGTCACCAATTGTACTTTGCAATTACATCACTTATTTTACTATAAAATGTCACGCTGTACACTTTACAGTAAAATAACATTTTCTTTATTCTGTGGGTCAATACAATTAAAATGATACCCATGTTTTCTGCTTTTCTATAATTGTACCGCTTAAAAAAAAATCTCAAACCATTTTAACAAAATTAGTGTTTGAAATTGCCCTATTTTGACCACCTATAACTTTCTCATGTTTCCGTATATGGGGCGATATGAGGGCTCATTTTTTGTGCCATGATCTGTAGTTTTTATCAGTACCACATTTGCCTAGGTTTAACTTTTTATACATTTTTTATACATTTTTTTGGGAATAAAATGTGACAAAAAGGCACCAATTTTGGCCTGTTTTTTTATTTGTTTACAATGTTCACCATAATTAACAGTTTATTTTAATAGTTCAGACTTTTATTCACACAGCAATACCAAATATGTGTATTAAATATTTTTTTATGCTTTTTTTGGGGTAAAATGGGAAAAACTGACGTTTTCCTTTTTTTATTGGGGATGGGGATTTTTCTAATTTTTTAGTTTACATTTTTTTACTTTTTTTTTTTTTTTTTACACTTTAATAGTCCCGATAGGGGACTATTTATAGCAATTATTTGATTGCTAATACTGTTCAGTGTTATGCATAGGGGATAGCACTGATCAGTGTTATCGGTGATCTTCTGCTCTGGTCTGCTCGATCTAAGACCAGAGCAGAAGACCCGGGAGACGGCTGGAGACAGGTGAGGGGACCTTCGGCTGCCATGTTGGATGATCGGATCCCCGCTCCATCGCTGCGGTCGATCCGATCATCCATTCGAAGTACCGCCTGCCGAAGATACCGTGATCTGTATTGATCACAGCATCTGAGGGGTTAATGGCGGACATCCGCGCGATTCCCATCCCAACGAGAAGAAACACAGAAACTGTTCAGACACAAACCTAATGTCTGAACAGGACCCAAACCAGAAAATACAAAATACAGATACATGGACATTATAATAGCTTGTTTATTATTTTTATTTTAAAGTCATCCTGAACCCTAATAAAAAACATTTCTGGAATGGATATATATTGTTTCACATATAGTGCAGCATAGGTTAATATTAGAGAATGTATCGGTTCTTGTGTTCACTTTGTGTTTACCTGTTTTAGTTGATGTGGCAGGCATGGTGTTTTCAGCCATACTGCTTACAATTCCATCACTGAAATGATTTCCTAATCCAGCCCACATTTCCCATAAATCCTTTGGCTTTGAACAGAAAGGGATGGAGTCTATTCACCTGAAGGGTTCAACCTAATCACCTGTCTAAACTAGATGGGCTGATGTGGTTGGTGTCAGTTCACATTATGTGCAGTTTCAATGTATTTTTTAGAATAATATTTCCTTGAGGAGAAAGTGATTTGACCTATAACAACAAGTGAGGTGTTTTGTGGAAATGTAATGTCTTCAGGTTGTATTCACACGTCAACACATTTTGGCAGCTTTTTTTGCTGCCATTTTCCAAAAGTGTTGTTGTAAAATTTACTAGGATCCTGTTTATTGTTTTCCGCAATTGCTGTAAATAATATATTTTAAAAATTAAAAAATGTTGATACAGCCTCATGGGAGGTGTATAATTGCTGTATATACTGATCACATATAAATAGCAGCAGCAATATGCAGATAGAGCTGGAGGGGAGGTGTATAACTACTATGTATCCTGATCCCATAGAGATAGCAGCAGTATACAGATAGAACTGGAGGGGAGATGTATAACTACTATTTATCCTGATCCCATAGAGATAGCAGCAGTATACAGACAGAGCTGGAGGGGAGGGGTATGACTACTATTTATTCTGATCCCATAGAGATAGCAGCAGTATAAAGATAGAGCTGGAGGGGAGGTGTATAACTACTATTTATCCTGATCCCATAGAGATAGCAGCAGTATACAGATAGAGCTGGAGAGGAGGTGTATAACTACTATATATCCTGATCCCATAGAGATAGCAGCAGTATACAGATAGATCTGGAGGGGTATAACTACTATATATACTGATCCCATAGAGATATATGTAGCAGTGCACACACAGAGCTAGAGGGGAGGTGTATAACTACTATATATCCTGATCCCATAGAGATAGCAGCAGCAGTATACAGATAGAGTTAGAGGGGAGCTTTACAACTACAATATATCCTGATCTCATAGAGATAGCAGCAGTGTAAAGATAGAGTGAATTCAGGTAGAAGGCAGACATGGTCGCACATCTACAATCTTGTATAATGATCTGATTGGTTCTCAGCATTAATTCAAAAACGAACAGGTTATTAGTATACGTTTTGATCAAAAAGTACAAGCCCACTCGCCACGTCAAGGCCACCTATTTAGAGTGGGTCCCTAACGTCCCTAGCATAAAATGGTGTAGCACTGGGTGGCGACCACCACCGCCGCGACACCAATGCCCACAGGGGGGAACGACCCACCGGCAGAGAGGCCCCAATGCCACTCAAACCAGTCCCAGGGCCGCAATCCCCTCCCCCCCCCCCCCCCGCAGACACGGCGCCACGGCAGCAACGGACGCCGCACAGCACTACACCAGTGTGAACAAGGTGTAATCGCTCACTTACCATGTGCTCCCAGTCAGACTGGGAGGCTGCCAGGAAAGAAATGGCCCCTGTGTAGCTAACTACTACTTATATAGGGTTGGGCTGAGGGGGTGGGGAAGAGTGCAGACAACATGTAAAAAAAAAAAAAAAAGAGGAGATAGAAAACAGTATAGTATATAGTAATAGTATAAAGATAGAGCTAGAGGGGAGTGGTATAACTACTATATATCCTGATCCCATAGAGATAGCATAAGCAGTATACAGATAGAGCTGGAGGGGTATAACTACTATATATCCTGATCCCATAGAGATAGCATAAGCAGTATACAGATAGAGCTGGAGGGGTATAACTACTATATATCCGGATCCTATAGAGATAGCAGCAGTATACAGATAGAGCTAGAGGGGAGGTGTATAACTACTATATATCCGGATCCTATAGAGATAGCAGCAGTATACACACAGAGCTAGAGGGGAGGTGTATAACTACTATATATCCTGATCCCATAGAGATAGCAGCAGCAGTATACAGATAGAGTTAGAGGGGAGGTGTATAACTACTGTATATCCTGATCATATAGAGATAGCAGCAGCAGTTATCAGATAGAGCTGGAGGGGAGGTGTATAACTACTAAATATCCTGATCATATAGAGATAGCAGCAGTATACAGATAGAGTTGGAGAAGAGGTGTATAATTACTATATATCCTGACCCCATAGAGATAGCAGCAGTAAACAGAGGGGTCTGTGCGCTAGCAGGAGGGGATCTGATTGGTGAAGATGTCATCCTTTAGTTCACAGGAAGTCACCTGACTCAGCACTGACAATTAAATACTGTAATTTTCTGTGTGTCGGACTGGTTATCACATGACCCAGTTACAGTCATAAAATTTATGGATGCAGCTGTTTGGGAATAAAACAGATGGGGCTGTAGGACTAGTGATAGTGAGTGTTAGAGATGAGCGAATCAAATCGGACTAATGCAAATTCATTCTGAATTTCACGCAAAATTAGATTCTGACCAAATCCGAATTTCCACTGAATTCGAAATAACAAATTTCTTCATTCACTCCATTTTGTTATTACTCTAAGGCTAAGATTCCACTGAGTTTTTACAGTAAAAAAAAATGTGTTTAATGAAATTTTTATTTTCTATAACAAAATTTTAATTAATTTTTAAACAGGGACCAATTTATGTGGGCGGCAGGGACCTAAAAATGTAGCCGAGAATAATAACATTGTAGAAAGGGGCCATTCAAATGTAATAATAATCTATTCATTTTGTAAAACTTTTTATTAGTAAAGTATTTTAATAATGTGTTTAATAAAGTGTGTGTTTTAACTTATTTTTTTAGGTAGTTCTACTACTCCCAGCATGTAACAGACTGTTCCATGATGGGAGAAGTAGTACCCATACTAATAGACAGATCACCCCTGGGTCTGACACCCGTTGTGATCCTCCTATATAATTTATAGATGCGGGTGGTCGGCTGCTCTTCTGCCTGATCCTGCACCATGTTCTGCGATGTGAAGTTCTTTACATCACAGATTGATATTTCTCATAGAGAGCTGTGATTGGTCAGATGGATCCAGCCAATCACAGCTCTCTGCGGGAAATATGAATGATAGGTATATATATATATATATATATATATATATATATATATATACAGCAGTGCAGGGGACCAGAGATGAGTGGCTGTGCCCGCATCTATACATTGTACATGACAATTGCAGTGGGTGCCAGGAGTGGCGGCCGCAGCAAACGCTCGGTCCCTAAGGCCCCATGCGCTGCGTAATTCAGTAGCAGAATGAGCTGGCCACCCATTCACCGGTCTTCCTAGAGTGCACAGCGGTGATGCTCATTCCGCTACTGCATGATGCCGCCCATGGTGAGCGAGCGCTTGCTGCGAGAGTTGGCCGCCCGCATCGCATCACCGCTGTGCACAGGAGAACGGAAACTGTTTATTCTTTTACAGTAGGAAACTCGCCACCCACATATAAGAATAAGGGGCCAATGCACTAGGACCTGGGGGTCAATCACACAGCGGTCCCAGCGCTGACATACAGGGGATATCCGACTGTTGATGACTTTCATAAAAAGCATTTTTAGCCCGATTAAAGCTGCTACAAAGCAGCAAAAGATAAGCTTGAACTGTAATTTCTAACAACTCTGTCATCCTGGGGCGAGTTTATGGGGGATAAAATCTGTGACAGTCGCGCTTTAACTGCAGGTACTACTGCTCCCAACATGGAGCACACTCAGCCTCATGCTGGGAGCTGTAGTACCTGCATTCATAGACAGATCACAACAGATGTCAGAAGTGACACTCGCTACCATCTGTCTATTAATGCAAGTACTACGGCTCCCAGCATGAGGCTGAGTGTGCTCCAAGTTGGGAGCTGTAGTACCTGCAATAAAGGGCAGATTACAGCGGGTGTCACTCCTGACACCCACTGCGATTGTCCTTTATAATGTATAAATGTGGGGCACGGCTGCTCTTCTCTGGTCCTGCGGCCGGCCGCCCGCATCTATATATTATATAGGAGGATCGTAACGAGCGTCAGACCCCAGAGCGATCTGTCTATTCCTACAGGTACTACTACTCCCATCATGGAACAGTCTGTGCCATGCTGTTAGTAGTAGTTCTACCTAAAAAATAAAAAAATAAAAAAAGTCAAAAAAGTCAAAAAAAATTCAAAACGCACACTTTATTATATCGATTCGCCATGAATTTATTTGGATCAACTCAAATTTTTCCTAAAAATTTGGTGAACCAGCCGAATCGAATTTTTCAAAAATTCGCTCATCTCTAGTGAGTGTGCATGATATGAGTAGAAAAAAAATCCGGAGTGCTTCTTTAACAAAGTATTTTTTGCAGCTCCATGTTCTGGCGACACATTTAACAATTTGTCTCCTTTGATTCTTTCACTATACGTTTGTCGTTCGGACACCACACGTGAGGTTAAACGTGTCGCCAGAACATGGGGCTGCAAAAAAAATACTTTGTTTCTCATGTTTATTGCGTGTTACTCATGTTTGTGTAAACCTCCCTGCACACAGGGCCGGTGCACCGCCATCCCCCGCCCCCTGCTCCCCCACCCCACCCCCCCCCCCCCCCCCCCGCTCCCGCCTCTCCTCAGGTTCCAGCACTGCCGGTGCTTTTTGGTTCTATCAGTATTTTATTCTTTATCTTTCAGATCTCGTCTTGGATTAAACAATTCTTCACATCTCAGACGGTAGAAATGCCTTTGGATGTCTCTTTTGTAGCTTCTCCTGCCATGTGAGAATTACCAATAATTTTAGATCCTTAGTCAAATACGTAGCTGAGCCCCCGGCTGCCGAGCGCAAAACAGATTGAAGGGCAAATAAAAATATAAATTCTGCAATTGATGTGAATGAAGGAATTAACATTAATTTAGGTTCAGAGATTTCAAAGTGAAAATAACATTATTGGAGTAACGGGACGTGCGGCCGGACATGTCCTCCGTGTATCCACTATTGGTGCAGTCAGGGGCCTTCTCTATAGCCCCTCGCCGCCCCCTCTAGGGGCCAAAGAAAACAGTAAACAACTTTCCTGTTCACTGTCCAGTTAGATCGTTCATGATGCCCCAGAGGAATTAAAGTGGTACTCCGCTGCTCAGCGTTTGGAACAAACTGTTCCGAAATCTGGAGCCGGCGCCGGGAGCTCGTGACGTTATAGCCCCGCCCCCTCATGGTGTCACGCCCTGCCCCCTCAATGCAAGTCTATGGGAGGGGGCGTGATGGCCGTCACGCCCCCTCCCATAGACTTGCATTGAGGGGGCGGGGCCGTGATGTCATGAGCCTCCTCATCGCCAGTCTGAGCAGCGGAGAACCCCTTTAAGAGATGTGAGTTTATCAAACACCCGTCACCATGTTATGTGTCTATTTGTATCTCTGCCTGGCTGCATTTTGGTTTTGTTCTATATTTGTGCCCCTTCCTTTCTTGAGGACTAGAATTTTATCAGATATTAAGGGACTCATCTATTTGTCCTTAATTTTCCTGATGGCTCAAGATATCCCCAAAAAAACATGATTTCCCAATACTCAGTTGGGAGTTGTTTTTGCTAGATCACCATTCTCTGTTAGGAGATGTGTCTGCTATAATGTTTCTCTGTGCTGCCACCCAGTGGTTGGGATGTGATTTGCAGCCTGTTGAGCGTATTGCTTTCATAGTGAATGATCCCAGAAAAAGCTTATGAGTAGCGATCACCAAAAGGACAAAACGCACGTACAGGACAACTAAATAAGGTGACAGACCCATTTTGACAGGCCATATATATTAACACAGAACCTCTGCAAAAAAGTGGTTGTGATGTCATGGGGTGTGTGGCCTTGAACAAAATGTTAAAGGGGTACTCCGGTGAAAACGTTTTTGTTTTTTTGAATCAACTGGTGCCAGAAAGTTAAATAGATTTGTAAATTACTTTTATTAAAAAATCTTAATCCTTCCTGTACTTATTAGCTGCTGAATACTACAGCGGGAATTATTTTCTTTTTGAAACACAGAGCTCTCTGCTGACATCACGAGCACAGTGCTCTCTGCTGACATCACGAGCACAGTGCTCTCTGCTGACATCTCTGTCCATTTTAGGAACTGTCCAGAGCAACATATGATTTCTATGGCAATTTTTTCCTACTCTGGACAGTTCCTAAAATGGACAGAGATGTCAGCAGAGAGCACTGTGGTCATGATGTCAGCAGAGAGCTCTGTGTTTCAAATGGAAAATTATTTCCGCTGTAGTATTCAGCAGCTAATAAGTACAGGAAGGATTAAGATTTTTAAATAGAAGTCATTTACTAATCTGTTTAACTTTCTGACACCAGTTCATTTAAAAAAAAAGTTTTTCACTGGAGTACCCCTTTAAGAACGCTGGAACACTGGAGTACCCCTTTAAATGCCCCTTTTTATGTAATAATCATTTGGGAATCAACAGCTGCATCATCATTAAATGTCTCCTAGATTTCTCCCGAGATTCCCCCATACACTAGAACTAACTACCCCGACACATCCGGCGCTCACCCACCATCAAGACCTTGTCATAAGCCAGAGCCTCCTCGTGAGCTGCATCTAAGGTTATGTTTACTGATCACAGCATCTGATATATAAGAGGGTATACAGAGACTCAACTGGTGCCAAAAAGTTAAACAGATTTGTATATGACTTCTATTAAAAGATCTTAATCCTTCCAGTACTTATTAGCTGCTGTGTACTACAGAGGAAATTCTTTTCTTTTTGGATTTCTTTTCTGTCTGTCCACAGTGCTCTCTGCTGACACCTCTGCCCATGTCAGGAACTGTCCAGAGCAGGAGAAAATCCCCGTAGCAAACGTATGCTGCTCTGGACAGTTCCTGACATGGACAGAGGTGTCAGCAGAGAGCACTGTGGTCCAAAAAGAAAATAATTTCCTCTGTAGTACACAGCAGCTAATAAGTACTGGAAGGATTAATATCTTTTAATAGAAGTCATTTTCAAATCTGTTTAACTTTTTGGCAACAGTTGATTTAAAAAAAATAATAATTCCCCGGAGTACCCCTTTAATGATGCCATATGGTGAACGGAGTAAAAAAAATACCAAGGTCCAATGTTGCTAGTTTTTAGTCACATCACAACGCAGAAAAAAAAAAATAAAAGTAATCAAAGGTCAAATATACGCAAAAGTGATCCCAATAAAAACTACATATCATGACATGTTGTATGCGGTAAAAAATAAGAAAGTTATAGGGGTCAGAACGCAGCAATTTAACATATTTTGTTAAAATAAAGTTTGCCTTTTTTAAAAGCCGTACACTAATAGAAATACGTGTAACCATGGCGATCATAGTAATCGTATCGACCCACAAAATAAAGAGAACTACGTAAAAGCTAAATCCCCCAAAAGTTTAAAAATTGCGCTTTTGTTTTCAATGCCCAACAAAAATTATATATTTTTTTGCTCGCACCATATATTTTACGGTAAAATAAAAGGTGTCATTACAAAGTAAGGAGTTATGGCCTTTAGAAGGCGAGGAGGAACAGGTGTAAAATAAAAAATAAAAAAATGTCCTCTTTCCTTAACCCCTTAAGGACCAGGCCATTTAACACCTTGGGACCAGAGCGTTTTTTGCACATCTGACCACTGTCACTTTAACCCCTTCATGACCGAGCCCATTTTCACCTTCAGGACCTGGGCATTTTTTGAAAATCTGACCACTGTCACTTTAAACATTAATATCTCTGGAATGCTTTTACTTATCATTCTGATTCTGAGACCGATTTTTCGTGACATATTCTACTTTATGTTATTGGTAAAATTTCACTGATATTTCCATCCTTTCTTGGTAAAAAATCTAAAAATTTCATGAAAATTTGGAAAATTTTGCATTTTTCTAACTTTGAAAGTCTCTGCTTGAAAGGAAAATGGATATTCCAAATAAATTACATATTGATTCACATATTCAATATGTCTACTTTATGTTTGCATCAAAAAATTGACCAGTTTTCACTTTTGGAAGACACCAGAGGGCTTCAAAGTTCCGCAGCAATTTTCCAATTTTTCGCAAGATTTTCAAAATCATACTTTTTCAAGGACCAGTTCAGGTTGGAAGTGGATTTTAAGGGTCTTCATATTAGAAATACCCGATAAATGACCCCATTATAAAACTGCACCCCCCAAAGTATTAAAAATGACATTCAGTAAGTGTTTTAACCCTTTAGGTGTTTCACAGGAATAGCAGCAAAGTGAAGGAGAAAATTCTAAATCTTCATTTTTTACACTCGCATGTTCTTGTAGACCCAATTTTTGAATTTTTACAAGGGGTAAAAGGAGAGAAATCACCCTAAAATTTGTAACTCAATTTCTCTCGAGTAAGGAAATACCTCATATGCATATGTAAATTGTTCGGCGGGCGCAGTAGAGGGCTCAGAAGGGAAGGAGGGACAATGGGATTTTGGAGAGTGAGTTTTTCTGAAAGGGTTTTGGGGGGGCATGTCACATTTAGGAAGCCCCTATGGTGCCAGAACAGTGGACCCCCCACATGTGACCCCATTTTGGAAACTATACCCCTCATGGAATTTAATAAGGGGTGCAGTGAGCATTTACACCCTACTGGCGTTTGACAGATATTTGAAACAGTGGACTGTGCAAATCAAAAATTTTATTTTTCATTTTCACAGACCACTGTTCCAAAAATCTGTCATACACCAGTGGGGTGTAAATGCTCACTGCACCCCTTATTACATTCCGTGAGGGGTGTAGTTTCCAAAATGGGGTCACATGTGGATATTTATTGTTTTGCGTTTGTCAGAACTGCTGTAACAATCAGCCACCCCTGTGCAAATCGCCTCAAATGTACATGGCGCACTCTCCCTTCTGGGCCTTGTTGTGCGCCCCCAGAGCACTTTGCGCCCACATATGGGGTATCTCCGTACTCGGGAGAAACTGCATTACAAATTTAAAGGGTCTTTTTTCCCTATTACCTCTTGTGAAAATTAAAAGTATAGGGCAACACCAGCATGTCAGTGTCAAAAATTTATTTTTTTACACTAACATGCTGGTGTAGACCCTAACTTCACCTTTTCATAAGGGGTTAAAGAAGAAAAAGCCTCCCAAAATTTGTAAGGCAATTTCTCCCGAGTACGGCGATACCCCATATGTGTCCCAAAACTGTTGCCCTGAAATACGACAGGGCTCCAAAGTGAGAGAGCACCATGCGCATTTGAGGCCTAAATTAGGGATTTGCATAGGGGTGGACATAGGGGTATTCTATGCCAGTTATTCCCAAACAGGGTGCCTCCAGCTGTTGCAAAACACCCAACATGCCTGAACAGTCAATGGCTGTCCGGCAATACTGGGAGTTGTTATTTTGCAACAGCTGGAGGCTCCGTTTTGGAAACAATAGCGTACCAGACGTTTTTCATTTTTTTGGGGAGGGGGGGCTGTGTAGGGGTATGTGTATATGTAGTGTTTTTTACTTTTTATTTTAGGTTAGTGTTAGTTTAGTGTAGTGTTTTTAGGGTACAGTCACATGGGCAGAGGTTCACAGCAAGTTTGCCGGTGGAAGTTTGAGCTGCAGCGCATAATTTGCGCCATCTCAAACTTGCAGCACTCACTGTAAACCTCCGCCCATGTGAGTGTACCCTGTACATTCACATTGGGGGGAGGGGGCAAACATCCAGCTGTTGCAAACTCCAAGCATGCCCTTTGGCTGTCCGTGCATGCTGGGAGTTGTAGTTTTGCAACAGCGGGAGGCACACAGGTTTGGAAACACTAAGTTAAGTAATAAACTTTCAAGTGTTTTGCAACCAAACTTAGTGTTTCCAAACCAGTGTGCCTCCAGCTGTTGCAAAACTACAACTCCCAGCATGCATGGTCTGTCAGTGCATGCTGAGAGTTATAGTTTTGCAACAATTGCAACAGCTGGAGGCACTGAGGTAGGAAACGGACAATGTTTCCCAACTAGTGTGCCTCCAGTTGTTGCAAAACTACAACTCCCAGCATGCCCAGACTGCCAAGGCATGCTGGAAGTTGTAGTTCGGCAATATCTGAAGGATCAGATGTTGCCGAACTACAACTTCCAGCGTGCTTGGGCAGTCTGGGCATGCTGGCAATTGTAGTTTTGCAACATCTGGAGGTCCACAGTTTGGAGGCCACTGTATGATGGTCTCCAATCTGTGCTCTTCCAGATGTTAGAGAACTACAACTCCCAGCATGCCTGGACAGACTGATCATGCTGAGATTTGTAGTTTTGCAACATCTGGAAGAGCACAGATTGGAGACCATTATACAGTGGTCTCCAAACTGTGGACCTCCAGATGTTGCAAAACTACAACTCCCAGCATGCCCAGAAAGCCAAAGGCTGTCTGGGCATGCTGGGAGTTGCATTTTGAAACTCCCAGAGGCAGCAGTGAGATCGCTTTACGGCGATCTCACTGCTGCCAATGAAGATGCCGCACTGCTGCCGGAAACTCACCTCCGGGACGCAGCGCAGCCGGGACCGCCTGGAGGACGATGCTCGCGCCGGGACACCGCATGGCCGGGTAAGTGATGCCGGGGGACGGGTAAGGGACACTTAGCAGAGCGGTGTGTGTCCCGATCCCCCTGATCCGGACTCACACTAAGAATTCTCATAGCGAAACGCTGGTATCAGCTAGTCAGATTTGACTGGCTGGGGGGGGGATGAAACCCCCCGTGGTCACATGGTAAGATGGCTGGCTATCAGTGATAGCCACCATCTTACCGGGCGCTGCGGGATGCCGCGAGTAGCGGCAAAAATGTTCATGATGTACCTGTATGTCATGGGTCGGGAAGGGGTTAAAGGGGTACTCCCGTGGAAAATTTTCTTTTTTTAATTTTATTTTTTATTTAACTGGTGCCAGAAAGTTAAACAAATTAGTAAATTACTTCTATTAAAAAATCTTAATCCTTCCAGTACTTTTTAGGGGCTATATACTACAGAAGAAATGCTTTTCTTTTTTAATTTCTCTGATGTCATGACCACAGTGCTCTCTACTGACCTCTGCTGTCCATTTTTGGAACTGTCCAGAGTAGGAGAAAATCCCCATAGCAAACATATGCTGCTCTGGACAGTTCCTAAAATGGACAGCAGAGGTCAGCAGAGAGCACTGCGGTCATGATATCAGAGAAATCCAAAAAGAAAAGCATTTCCTCTGTAGTATACAGCCCCTAAAAAGTACTGGAAGGATTAAGATTTCTTAATAGAAGTAATTTACAAATCTGTTTAAAGAGTAGCTCCCACCATCACTTTTTTCTTTTTTCTGTCCCTGCCTATTACCCATCTATCCCTAACCCTTTAATTTTATTTTTTTTTTTACATATTAAAAATGCCTTTTGTCTGCCTGGCAGTGTGCTCACTTCTTTTTTATTAACGTATATTAAAGATATATTGTAGTACTTAAGTACTACAACATATCAATTTTTTGATTTCATGACAGTGCCCATTTAACTTTCTGGCACCAGTCGATTTAAGATAAAAGTTTTCCAATGAAGTACCCGTTTAAAGAAGCGATTCACGCGATAGAATCACGACGATATTCGCATTCACTGCAAATCAAATTTTTCATGAAATTTGTAACAAATTCGGATTCGTCGGTTTTGATTTGCTTATCTCTAAACACGTGGATAGCCTGAGTCTACCAGAATAAGGACTTTGTGAAGGATTCTTCTTTTTGGCTCATAGGGAGAGGCCTAATAGGTTGAAACCATACGCCAATCTGTGTGTGACATTACTCATTGTGGAGGGAAGAGGTGCGTTCATCATTGTTTTTACTACATATGATATAGAACTTTTTGAGGAAGGCCATAATAGGCAGAAACATCAATGCAACCATTTGATTGGTCTAAAAAAATTCTTTATTAAAAGAATTCAGGAACTCAGGGGTCGTCACCGGGAGATCAGTCAGAATGAAGCCCAATCATGGTCGGGTGGGAATCATAGTCAATAAAACTTAGCCGAGGTCATGTCCGGGGGATCATTCAGGAGGTGGATGGTTCCTCAGGTCTCTGGAGGATCCAGGCAGATGCTGTAAAAAACACAATGTTATTATTATACTAATATAGAGAGAGGGAGTGAACTGTATTTATTTATTGTGAAATATTACTTACCTATAGCAGCAGAGCAGGGCCAGGAACAGCATCAAGAACGGAGTGCCGATAATAACGCTTCGTGGTATATACTGGAAGCGATCGCTTAGGTCTTGAATTTGCAAAGATATTGATCTCCGGATTCCTGAAAAACACAAAATCATGTTATTAAAACAGGTATTTATCTTATTTCCTACTGTACACAGAGGAGGATACTTACTCACGAGTCCCTGGTCCTTGGCACTGTCTGTGGGCACATCAAGTCCAGAATGAGGGATGATGGTATTTTCCTCAACTGGAGGCAGAGGACGGCTACTGACAGCGCACATCCAACACACAATGAAAAAGAATTGGAAAATCATTTTCAAAATGCACAAAACACACGAAAAAGTATTGAGCAATGCTCTCTCTCCTATCACTTCTCTCTCAAAGAGATCTACAGCTCCTGACCAATGATTCCTTGTATGAAACTCGGTGATGTCATAAGAGACACTGTCAGCTGCCTGTGACATCACCAAGTGGCAGTGTCACATATTCCCCTTTTTCCATACAAGGTTATATATATATTAGGTTGTTATTTTACTTTTATTACATTTTTTGGAAGAAAAATTTTGGAAATTTTGGAGTCTCAACTGGCGATTTAAATAACAGGACTTTATTCTCTGGGTCGGTATGATTAGGTTGGCACCAATTTTTTTTATTCTAACAATAAAAGTATTACATGCGTTTGCATTTTTAACTTTTTTCTGTGGGATGGTTTATATTTTTTAGTGTAAACATATAAGGGGAGATGTATCGCAACCTGTCCAGAGGAAAAGTTGCCGAGTTGTTCCCAATCAGATCGCTTCTTTCATTTTGAAAAAAGGCCTCTGAAGAATGAAAGCAGCGATCTGATTGGTTGCTATGGGCAACTCAGCAACTTTTCCTCTAGACGGGTTTTGGTAAATCTCCCCCATGGAGAATACAATAGCACTTTGTAAACGCTAAGACATATGTTAATATTGGATATATAAATTATTTCGAACTGTGTTACTGCTCTATATACTATAGTAATAGAATTTCAGTCAGCAGCAGATATTCTGATCCAATAATTCACGTCCCCGATCTTCAAATATGTCATATATGCACTTGCAGTGTGCTGCCGATCAGATCTAGTATATGATGGGAACCTACACTAAACAGAGTCCCCCCACTTGGGTGAAGGCTACAAAATATTCTCATGGAGGATCCAGCTTTACCTGATCAGATGGGTGGAGGTCACAACCAAGATGGCTGCAGCCACTCCTTTACAAGTACAATACAACAAAACGTCACTGACTATAGTAAAATCACAGTGAAAATCTGCAAAGCAATAAGATTTGGGCCCAGGGATTACTGAGGATCTGACCATGTTTATTCTCCAGACTAATTTGGGTTATATTGTTCTGCTTGTTTATGTCGCTCATTGTGGATCACCATATACTAATGTTACACTTTATTAGTTGATTACAATTTGCACTTTATGTTCTTACACCAGGTAGGATAACATTGTCTTGTACTTAAAGGGGTACTCCGCCCCTAGACACCATATATCCCCTATCTAAAGGATAGGGGATCAGATGTCTTATTGCGGGCTCCTTCCACTGGGGACCGTCACCATCTTGGCTGCAGCACCCTAGATATCCTGTGCACGGAGCGAACTTCGCTCCGTGACGGATGACTCGTGATGCGGGGTGGAGGATTGTGACGTCACGGTCATGCCCCGCTTGTGACATCACTGCCACGCCCCCTCCCATAGACTTGCATTGAGGGGGCATAGCTGTGACATCACGAGCGGGGCATGACTGTGACGTCACGAGCCTCTGGCCCCCCACACACAAAATGTATTTTAAAAAAAATGTGTGTGTGTGTGAAACATGTTAACATAGGTAAGATAATTTTACATGACCAATAATACCTGTATACAAGGAGGAAATATATACCACCACACAACTGGATAATACAACCATACAGTCACCATACACACACCAAAAGTATACAAAGGCCAAAAAATACTGACGCAGGTTATCAGGTAGGTAGCTATGTATCCAGGTGGTCAGGTGGGTAGCTATGTGGCCAGGTAAGAAGTTATTTAGGTCCATCAGGGGTACAGCAACAGACGGCTTTCAAATTCTCCTGCTGGATCTGTCTGCCATATCCCTAAATCGTGATGTGAATACAGCCTAAGTACGCTTAATTTTTTCTGTACAGTTTTTGCATTTTTTGCCTCATTAATGTATCATATAAGTCTGTTGTCACTGATTCTATCATCTTTTCTATTTGTTGCTTTAGATCAGTAGTCTCAAACTGTGGCCCTCCAGATGTTGCAAATCTTCACCTCCTAGCATGCCGCCCGGACAGCCAACGGCGAGGGCCACAGTTTGAGAGTGACCCGGTGACAGAGTGGTGCAGTGGGTGGCAATACCAGTACCCGGTGAGGAAAGTGGGTGAAAAAAGGTCTGATGCGGAGGAATGGTTGTAACTGGGGAGCAGCACCTTAAATGGGCACTGTCAGATACAAAAACTTTTGATATGTTGTAAAGCATGTATAACCAATAGGTTTTGCAATTGATTTCATTAGAACATTTTCAGTATTTTATACTGAAAAAGCCAGTCAAACAACTGCCCCCTGCCTGCTTGGACACATACTAGTCCTGCTGTGTCCATGAGTCATCACCTATGTCATGGACACACTTCCTTGATTGACAGCTGTGAGCGCAGGGCTCCTCACACTGTCAGCTTGTGTCCCGCTACTGTCAGTGAGGACAAGCTGGGAGTTGTAGTTTTGCTAATGCTAGGGGAGATGTGAGCAGACAGCATACTGAGGGAAGGGGCGGAGACCTGCACAGTTTGGCCACGCCCCCTCCATTTGAGAGGAATTCAGACTAGTGAGCTAAATTAAAAGTGAAATAAAAAAATAATAAAGGTGCTAGATGCATAAAAATAAGATGTACATGGTCAGGTTTAGGTACTGAGTGATATATTTAAAAAAAAATTTTTTTGTTGGATCTGATGGGTACGCTTTAAATCTGTTTGGCACTATCCATATTTGTGAAGTGTTGGTGTGGCACCATGGTCAATCTACTCTGAGGCATCTGGCATTGGTGGGTGGAAATCCTGGCTGATTCATCTTCACAGAGGTCAGCCTCTCCACATTTTTTTTGGACAGAAGAGTTCACCTTGGGGTAACTATGGGAAACGGTGGAGGATGAGGAGGCGGAGTCGCACACTTTCACAGGACCAACGGCCTTTGAGCGTGGAGGTGGAAGCGGCGTGACCTGTCCAAGTTGCTGTTTTGGCTGTGCAGGAACCACATTCACCCAGTGGGCCGTAAAGGACATGTATTGTCCCTGACCATAGTTACAGCTCCACACACGTCTGCGCAGCTGTGCACTTTGGTAGAATGGGGTGGTGGGTGTTAATACCAGTACCCGGAGATAAAGGTGGGTGAAAGAAGGAGATCTTGGCATCAGATGTGTGGCATCAGGCGGTTGGAAGGATCAGAATAGTAGCTGAGGCAGGTAAGCCGAAGAAAACTGTCTTTTTTGTCAAAGTGTTGGTGTGCACAAGTATTGAGGATATGCATTGAGTAAATCTTAACTTTTAACATTATTCTTAGGATAAAATATATGGACCCAAATTTTTTTTTAAATCTAACAAAAGGAAAGGTGTGCAAAAAACACCATGTGCCACCAACACCATCAAGTATTTAGGCGATGCAAAGACCTCTAAAAGGTGGAAGGGTAGAGCGTATGGAGGTGGTAGCATCAGCATGAGGAGACCATATCTTGGCACAATGACAGAGAGTAAAGGTGGTAGCATCAGCATGAGGAGACCATAGAGAAGCACAATGAGAAAGCCTGGAGGTGGCAGTATCAGCATGAGGAGACCATATGGCGACACAATGACAAAGCCTGGAGGTGGTAGCATTAGCATGAGGATATCATAGAGCAGCACAATGAGAGAGCCTGGAGGTTGCAGCATCAACATGAGGAAACCATAGAGCAGCACAATTAGAGAGCCTGGAGGTGGCAGCATCAGCATGAGGAGACCATATGGCAGCACAATGACAGTGCATGGAGGTGGTAGCATCAGCATGAGGAGACCATAGAGCAACACAATGAGAGAGCCTGGAGGTGGCAGCATTAGCATGAGGAGACAATATCGTGGCACAATGACAGAGCCTGGAGGTGGCAGAAGCATGAGGGCCATGACAACTGAGGGTTGAGTCTGAGGAACTGGGTTGCTGGTCGGGACACGACTGCTAGCTGACACAGGGAGCTCAGACCTCTCGCTGCGACTCTGGCTGTCACACGCCCCTACTCTGATGCAACCTCTGCTTGCGCCTGATGAATTTAGGCCTCTGCCACGCCTCTGTGCACTTCTGTGCCTGACATACTTATTGCGTATATGAGGGGAGTACAATATGCTTCACTATGTTTAAAACAGTATTTGTCTAGAACAGCAGCAGGTGTGTACTATTAGCTGTCCTTTCACAGTATCTAGGCCCTTGACAGATTGACAGGTATAAAATAGTACACTACTTAGATATAGATATGTGGTTTGCACTTATTAGGGCAGAAAAATGCGCTACAATACGCTTAAAAAAGTATTGGAGTAAAACACCAGCCGGTGAGTACTTTCGCCTGGACTTTCACAGTATCTAGGTCCTTGACAGATTAACAGGTACAAAATAGTACACTATTTATATGTAGGTATGTGGTATGCACTTGTTAGGGCAGAAAAATGCGATGCAGTATGATAAAAAAAAAACATATTTTTGCACAACACCAGCAGAACACAACTGTTCTGCAGCACACAGTCGCTGTTTACTAAACCCAAAATTGCACTCTCTCACAGACAATTAGGAATTGACTTCTGGGTATTATACCGTCTACAGACTAGTATAGCCAGCAGTCCATTTGTTGTGGAACAAAGACACAGAATTGCGCTGAAAAACTATTCCTACATCCTCTGCTAAGGTTTATGAAGTTGAGGCAGCTTGTTGAAATGTATGAGGCAACACACAGCTCTCTGCCCCTCTCTGTACAATGCTGTAGAAACAACCCACTGTAGAAACAAGCCCCCGTTGTTCCCGCCTTCCCAGAGTTCCTTGCCCCATGTCCTCACACGTGGATCCGACCATTTTAGATGCCCTGGAGCCCGGACCGCACAAAATGGAGTTTAACCTCTTAAGGACCCAAGACGTTCTAGAACGTCCTGGCACCCTGGGCTTTAAGGACCCAGGACATACTAGTACGTCCTGATGTTTCTCCGGTCTCTGCCGCGCCCCGGGCAGAGATCGGAAGCGGATGCCTGCTGAAATGCTTCAGCAGGCATCCAGGGCAAACACCGAGGGGGGCCATGTAGGCCCCCCATGTCGGCGATCGCCGCAAATCGCAAGGGAATTCGCCCCTGCGATCTGCGGCGATACCGGGCTGATCGGGTCTCTGGGACCCGACTGCCCGGTAATTTTGCATGATCCCGGCTGTAACAGACAGCCAGGACCATGCTAAAGTATAGGAGCGAGGTGGTAAGCCTGTCACCTCCTCCTATCCCCTGCGATCCGTCGGTTAGTTAACCGACCAATCGCAGGGGGGGCGGTTACTTCCTCCCGCCCTGCCCGGCGCCTGGAAGTCCGGAGAGGACGGGAGGAAGACCGGAGGACGCGGCGGGGGACGGGGGAGTGCTGGGGACTGGCCCCGGTACTTACCTCGTCCCTGAAGACCCGGATCCCGGCAATGAAGATGGCGACGGCGGCCCGCCGCGCAGCCCGCAACCTAGTGCTGGGCGGTATGACCTAATATGTATATCACGGTATTACCGTGATACCATGGGGGAAACAGTGTATAAGTGCAGCAGCTGACAGTTAACCCCTTCCCCGCCATGGGGACCGTGCGCACGGCCCCCCCATGGCAGGGAAGGGGTTAACTGTCAGCCGCAGCGCTATCATGATTTCCCCCATGGGCGCACTGACGGCTATTCACTTACATTTTCGCCGCAGCACAGCTTATAATCCCCGTCCCCAGCTGCGGCTGCTGCAGAGCTTTCTCCCCCTGCAAGTGCAGAATGTGCAGACGCAGCGCTTCTGATCTTCGTCCCCGCTCCGTTCTCTGATCCCCGAGCAGGGACGGGAATGTGAGAATCAGCAGGGCCTTCTCCCCCTGCAAGCGCAGAATGTATGGGCGCTGTAGAGCTTCTGATCCCGGTTCCCGCTCGGGGATCAGAGAACAGAGTGGGGATGAAGATCAGATGCCCTGTGCCTACCAGTCACATTTAGCGCTTGCAGGGGAAGGAGGCCCTGAAGAGCCCGCACCTGGGGACGGGCATGATGAACAAATATCCTGCAGGAAGTGGAGAGGGGGGCTGAGCAGGGAGCAGGCTCGGGTCTGAGGGAAACATCAGAGCGGGGATGAAGTTTCTGCACTTTCCCCTGCCAGCGGCAGCTGCAGGGGGAGCGGGGATGTGCACCGCACGTGAGCTCAGCGGCTCCCGCTCCTGCACATCCCGCGACCGGTATACCATCCAGCCCTACCGCAACCCCACCGGCCCCGCCGCTCCGCTCAACCCACTCCCCCTCCCCACCCCCCTTAGTTCACCTAATCAGTGTCCCCCCCAGCTTTTTCCCCATTACAACTCCCAGCTTGCCTTGACATCTATTGGCTGTCAGGGCATGCTGGGAGTTGTAGTGGGGAAACTGGAGGCATACTGTATATGTGAACACGCAACCCCCCCCCCCAATAATACTTTACCTTGTCCCCAGGAGCCTGCGCGCATCCACTTCCTTCAAAGCGCTCGCTCCCGCCTGTCTGATTGTCAGGCGGGAGCGAGCACCGCAGTGACTGAATTTCGACTCATTGCCAGGCTTAAATGAGTCGAAATTCTGTAGTGACGTCACTGCAGAATACATTCGGCCACTAGGAGGGTGACCCCTAGTGGCCGAATTTAAAAGTGATTTTAAACTGGTTTAAAATCACTTTTTTTAATTAAAGTATATTAGAAATATGTTGTAGTACTTAAGTACTACAACATATCAATTGTTTTATTTCATGACAGTCCCCATTTAAACATTAATAACTCTGATGCTTTTAGTTATCATTCTGGTTCCGAGATAGTTTTTTCGCGACATTTTCTACTTTAACATAGTGGTAAAATTTTGTGGTAACTTGCATCCTTTCTTGGTGAAAAATCCCAAAATTTGATGAAAAATTGTAAATTTTGCATTTTTCTAACTTTGAAGATCTCTGCTTGTAAAGAAAATGGATGTTCCAAAAAAAAAAATTTTCATCATCATAAAATTGACGTGTTTTTACTTTTGGAGACATCAGAGGGCTTCAAAGTTCAGCAGCAATTTTCCAATTTTTCACAACATTTTCAAACTCACTATTTTTCAGGAACCAGTTCAGGTTTAAAGTGGATTTGAAGGGTCTTCATATTAGAAATACCCCACAAATGACCCCATTATAAAAACTGCACCCCTTAAAGTATTCAAAATTACATTCAGTCAGCGTTTAACCCTTTAGGTGTTTCACAGGAATAGCAGCAAAATGAAGGAGAAAATTCACAATCTTCATTTTTTACACTCGCATGTTCTTGTAGACCCAATTTTTGAATTTTTACAAGGGGTAAAAGGAGATAATTTATACTTTTATTTGTAGCCCAATTTCTCTCGAATAAGGACATACCTCATGTAAATTGTTCAGCGGGCGCAGTAGAGGGCTCAGAAGCGAAGGAGCGACAAGGGGATTTTGGAGAGTACATTTTTCTGAAATGGTTTTTGGGGGGCATGTTGCATTTAGGAAGCCCCTATGGTGCCAGAACAGCAACCCCCCATGGCATACCATTTTGGAAACTAGACCCCTTGAGGAACGTAACAAGGAATTAAGTGAGCCTTAATACCCCACAGTTGTTTCACGACTTTTGCATATGGAAAAAAAAATTTGTTTTTCACTAAAATGGGTTTCCCCCCAAATTTCAAATTTTTGCAAGGGTTAATAGCAGAAAATACCCCCCAAAATTTGTAACCCCATCTCTTCTGAGTATGAAGGTACCCCATAAATTGACCTGAAGTGCACTACGGGCGAACTACAATGCTCAGAAGAGAAGGAGTAATATTTGGCTTTTTGAGAGCAAATTTTGCTCGGGGGGCATGTACGGAGTACGGCGATACCCCATATGTGGCCCTAAACTGTTGCCTTGAAATACGACAGGGCTCCAAAGTGAGAGCGCCATGCGCATTTGAGGCCTGAATTAGGGATTTGCATAAGGGTGGACATAGGGGTATTCTACGCCAGTGATTCCCAAACAGGGTGCCTCCAGCTGTTCCAAAACTCCCCAGCATGCCTAGACAATCAACGGCTATCTGGTAATACTGAGAGTAGTTGTTTTGCAACAGCTGGAGGCTCCATTTTGGAAACAGTGCCGTACGAGACGTTGTTCATTTTTATTGGGGATGGGAGGGGGGCTGTGTAGGGGTATGTGTATATGTAGTGTTTTTACTTTTTATTTTATTTTGTGGTAGTGTAGTGTAGTATTTTTAGGGTACAGTCACACGGGCGGGGGATCAAAGCGAGTTTCCCGGCGTAAAATTTGCTGCATACTCACTGTAACCCCCTGCCCATGTGAGTGTACCCTGTACATTCACAGCGGGGGGGGGCAGCCTCCAGCTGTTGCAAAACTACAACTCCCAGGATGCCCAGACAGCCGAAGAGCATATTGGGAGTAGTAGTTACGCAACAGCTGGAGGAGAACAGTTTGCGGACCACTGTAGCCCTCCAGATGTTGCAAAACTACAATCCCAACCATGCTCAGGCATGATGGAAGTAGTAGTTCGGCAAAATCTTTAGAGACAGATGTTGCTGAACTACAACTCCCAGCATGCCTGGGCAGTCTGAGCATGATTGGAGTTGTAGTTTTGCAACATCTGGAGGACTACAGTTTGGAGACCACTGTGCACTTCCAGATGTTGCAAAACTACAACTTCCAGCATACCAAGACTGTCCAGGCTTGCTGGGAGTTGTAGTTTTGCAACATCTGGAAGGGCACAGTGGTCTCCAAACTGTGGTCCTCCAGATGTTGCAAAACTGCAACTCCCAGCATGCTCACACAGCCTTTGGCTGGCTGGGCATGCTGGGACTTGCAGTTTTGTAACTGCCAGTAACAGCAGGGAGCGCCGCTTTACGGTGGTGCTCCCTGCTGCAAAGAAGATGCCATAGAAGAGCAGAAGACAGAAGACCTATTCACCTCCGCCAGCGGTCCAGCGTTGTCTGCGCCGATCCTGCGGTCCCCGGACAGGTAAGTGTACCCGCCGGTCCCCGCTCCGTCGCCGACATCTTCCCCTGGCCTGTCCGGACATCCAGGGGCCGGGCAGAGCAGGGGAAGTAACCGCCCCCCCCCCCCCCCCGCGCCTGGCCTCCGATTGGCCGGCTAAATTGGAGGGGATAGGAGCAGGTGGCAAGCTTGCCCCCGCTCTCCTGTCCTCCGGGATTGTATTTTCCGGGCGATCGGGTCCCAGAGACCTGATCAGCCCGGAATCGCCGCAGATAGCTTGTGTGATTTCAACATGTGGGGTCACGGGACCCCCCTCAGCATTTGCATGGCATGCCTGCTGAACGATTTCAGCAGGCATACCGTTCCGATCTCTGCCCGGCGCGCGGCAGGGATCGGAAAACCCCAGGGCATAAGTTTACGCCCTTGGTCCTTATGTACCAGGGTGCAAGGGCGTAAAATTACGCCCTTGGTCCTGAACAGGTTAAAGGGGTATGTCGATTCTCTAGCGTTCTGAACATTTCGTTTTAGAACGCTCGGAGCTGGAGGCCGTGATCGTGATGCCATGGCCACGCCCTTCGTGATGTCACACCACACCCCCTCCATCCTTGTCTATGGGAGGGGGTGTTTCAGTTGACACGCCCCTCCCATAGACAGGGATGGAGGGGGTGTGGAGTAATGTCACAAGGGGGCGTGACTGTGACATCACGATTACTGATGCATGTACCCGGTGTTTAGAACGCCAGGTGCTGCAGGAGATCGCGGGGGCTACAGCAGTAGGACCCCCGCGATCAGACATCTTATCACCTATCCTTTGGATAGGGGATAAGATGTCTATCAGCGGAGTACTCCTTAAATTAATTAATTGTGACTCTAAATTGATTAAAATGACCGTCCTTTGACAATCTACGCAGTTGAACTGCGACATTTACACCCGGAAGCCGAGTCCTTACAGGGTCAGACGAGGTCGTAGCAACAGGATCTTTTAGCACTAAAAAGAATTCTCCCTGGGTTCAGCCGGTGATTATTGTTATGTTTTTATTCAATTATAAATAATAATTAGTGTTTAGCGCAAATATTTGAAATGTGAATTTTTACAGCGAATATCGGCACTTCTTGATTTTGTGAATATTTAGAATATAGTGACATATATATATATATATATATATATATATATATATATATATATATAGTGACACATAATATAGTGACAACGAATATTTGTTTTTTTTAAAGGGGTGCTCCGGCGCTAAGACATCTTATCCCCTATCCAAAGGATAGGGCATAAGATGCCTGATCGCGGGGAGTCTCGCCGCTGGGGACCCCCGTGATCTTCCACGCCGCACCCCATTAGAATCAGCCCCCAGAGCGTGCTCGCTCTGGGTCTGATTATTAGCGATCACGGGGACGGAGCATAGTGATGTCACGGCTCCGCCCCCATGTGACATTACGCTCCGCCCCCTCAATGCAAGCCTATGGAGGGGTGTCACACCCTCTCCATAGGCTTGCATTGAGGGGGCAGGCCCTTTGGATAGGGTATAAGATGTCTTAGCGCCGGAGTACCCCTTTAATGTGAATTTATGCAAATATTTATGCAAATATCGGCACTTCCAGACTGGACACTGATCCCTCCCTTCTTTTAGGTGAAAGATGTAATTGCACATGCGCACTATGCGAATTTCATTACAAATTTTCACCAAAAAAAAAGAGAACGAACATAGCGAATATGTAAATTTCGTGAACATAGGACAAATATTCAGCCATATATTCGCAAAATATCGCAAATTTGACAATGGCCCCTGCCGCTGATCACTACTAATAATAATTAATATGATGCAACATAATTGTTATTTGTCTTTCACTAATTGAAATAAAATGGAAACTGAAATAAAAACCAATGAGTTTTACAAATGTGACAACAAATATGTGCCCTCTAGTGGCACCAGGCGTGTACTACAGTCAATATACAACAGTCACAATGGTCGTTAGGTCCTCGCTTGTCATGTGAATGGCGTCTGGTGCACATTAACCCCTCAGGATGGTAATGGCGCTGACACCAGGTGACCTTGAAGCTTTATAATCTCTTTGTATTTTTCCTAAATCAATAGGAAATGGTAAAGCTGATTGCATTAATTATTCACATAATTTGGGACGATAATTGCAGATAAACAGACGCCACAATTACGAAGAATCTTTTCTATGACTTTAATTGACGGATGTAAGACATATTTGGAATTATTCACATCTCCCTGTTCTTAGTCTTTTTATCTGTCCTTACATGAAGACGCCCATGAGGGTTTTGGTCGCAGCCATTGTATATATATAAATATTAGGTGGATATTGTATTGTGTCTACATACCTGACTTCAATCGGCTCTGTTCACATTTATAGAGCTACAGAGCTGGATCTGTATATTATCTGAGCCCAATAGATCCCATTTTATTTTAAAGGGGTTATCCAGGTATCAAAAAACACACCTAATTTCTTTCAAAGACCACTCACTGTCTGTCTCCACTTTGGATGTGGTATTGCAACTTGGCTCATTTCAGTTCAATGGAACTGAGCCGCTGAACCACTTCAAACCTGGAGACAGATAGGGGGTGGTCTTTGAAAGAAATGACCTCTGTTTTTCAATTCCTGGGTAACCCCTTTAATTCTAGGTCCCTATTAAATGAACTGGTTCCCAATAATCTGGTCTAAGAATAAAGCACAAGGAAGCGGCATATCCCAAACCTTCCCTGAAGGTAAATTGACCACCACAAGCTGCCCCCAATTCCCTAGACCCGGGGGCCCCTGTAAGGGTCAGAAATCAATGGCTTCCAGATGCCAAAGCTTTGAGGAGTCTGACTAGTCACTGCCCCCCCCCCCCACCCCCGGGTCCACCACGATGCTGATACTTGAGTTCGGCCGCCACAGTCAAGTTGGGAACACGATGGAATCCATTGACTTACCCCACCATAAGTTGGCTTACTTTGTGTCAAGTTTGCAGGACAATTTTGTCTCACAATGTCACATTGCACCCTTCTGCTTAACCATTCCTTGTCCCACTAAGTAGGGTGTTGAATGAAGGATGTAAGGCCGGGTTCAAACACAGCTTTTTGGTCAATGTTTTGTTTAAAATTTTTTGCCAAAACCAGGAGTGGAACCAACTGGAAAATAATCATGGAAAGATATATGGACGCAGACATGTTAATTTGAGACATAATTCTGCCACATAGTAAATTCGCTTCAATGTATCTTCTTCAAAGGAAGCTCATCTATGGATACTACGTAATATAAGGGGTTATTTGCTGCCATACTGTGACCATCTGACTGTTCTGCTATAATGTGACCATGTGACTGTGCTGCCATACTGTGACCATGTGACTGTGCTGCTATAATGAGACCATGTGACTGTGCTGCTATAATGTGACCATGTGACTGTGCTGCCATACTGTGATCATGTGACTGTGCTGCCATACTGTGATCATGTGACTGTGCTGCCATACTGCGATCATGTGACTGTCCTGCTATAATGTGACCATGTGACTGTGCTGCTATAATGTGACCATGTGACTGTGCTGCTATAATGTGATCATGTGACTGTGCTGCTATAATGTGATCATGTGACTGTGCTGCCGTACTGTGATCATGTGACTGTGCTGCTATAATGTGATCATGTGACTGTGCTGCCATACTGTGACCATGTGACTGTGCTGCCATACTGTGATCATGTGACTGTGCTGCCATACTGCGATCATGTGACTGTCCTGCTATAATGTGACCATGTGACTGTGCTGCTACAATGTGACCATGTGACTGTGCTGCTATAATGTGATCATGTGACTGTGCTGCTATAATGTGATCATGTGACTGTGCTGCCGTACTGTGATCATGTGACTGTGCTGCTATAATGTGATCATGTGACTGTGCTGCCATACTGTGACCATGTGACTGTGCTGCCATACTGTGATCATGTGACTGTGCTGCTATAATGTGACCATGTGACTGTGCTGCCATACTGTGACCATGTGACTGTGCTGCCATACTGTGATCATGTGACTGTGCTGCCACAATGTGATCATGTGACTGTGCTGCTATAATGTGACCATGTGACTGAGCTGCCATACTATGATCATGTGACTGTGCTGCCATACTGTGACCATGTGACTATGCTGCCATATTATGATCATGTGACTGTGCTTCCATACTGTGATCATGTGACTGTGCTGCCATACTGTGATCATGTGACTGTGATGCCATACTGTGATCATGTGACTGTGCTGCCATACTGTAATCATGTGACTGTGCTGCCATACTGTGATCATGTGACTGTGCTGCCATACTGTAACCGTGTGAGTATGCTGCAATATTGTAATCATGTGACTGTGCCACCATTTGGTGCCGTGCTACTGTGCCACCATAGTGCATCTCAGTCATCTACCAATTGCTCAATTAATATTCCCAGTTTTGACTATTTTGAAATATTTTCTTCCATCCAAACATCTGACGACGAGATGAAGTTTCCTCCTGTTGTGGCGGATGACGCCCGGCAGGAAACCATCACGAGTCTTAATCAATCCCCATTCTTCTAAGTGATGACGATAATTTAATTAGACAACTAGAGAATTGCCGCAACTTCACCGTCACTGCTGCATGGCGGCTCCTATAGGCCCGAACCGCTCAGGACACGGCAATAAAAAGGTTTTTATATGGAGATTTGGATGATATAGAGATGAATCGGCACAACGATGAGTCAGTGATCGGAGGATTAGACTTTATAATCAGATGAGGAATCTTCTGCCTCGTCGGCATTTTACTAAACAAAAGTAAAGTCGTCTCATATAGAAGTGCGAGCGCTCATCCATCTCCGTCAGCCGCGCACCTGCTATCGTATCAGAAGGAGCCGGCTCCGGGATACATTACACCGCAGGATATACAGAGAGCGGTCGCTGGCTTATACAGAGGTTATAAGGTTATAACGTCTTATAACAGTTTATTCTTTTGGAGCATTAAAATAAATAATAATAATAATAATAATCTTCTATGTCTATTACTTACTGATGGTGTTGAGGGAATTTTTGAAAAGTTGCACCAAACTTTTTCAAAATTTGTCTGTTCAATTCAGCTCCAAAGGAAAGGGGATAAGATGTCTGATAAGAGGGGTCCTGCTGCTGGGCCCCCCGAGATCTCCCGCAGCACTCCGCATTCTAAACATACGCCGGGTTCCTGCGGCAGACATCACAGCCTCACCCCCTTGGAACGTCACGCCACCCCCCCTCCATTCATGTCTATGGAAGGGGGCATGGCAGCTGACACGCCCCCTCCCATAGACATGAATGGAGGGGGTGTGACGTGATGCCACAAAGGGGCGAGGTCGTATCATCACGATCACTGCCTCTGGTTTCGAGCATTCTGAACAAAATTTTCAGAACGCTGGAGCACCGGAGTACCCCTTTAAGTTTTTTAGTTTTCGTTTTTTAGGCTCAGTTATGGTGACATGTGGTAACCCACGGTAACTAACAGCTTCATTAATGCGCTTACAGATTTTTTAGGATTATTCACACTAAAACAAAGCGGCATCAAGAGTCCCTGGTTGTCGGTAGATGTCTGCCAGTGTTATACCGCAAACAAAGGGATCGGAAAACGCAGTGGCTTTTTTCAAGCATTCTAAAAATAAAAAGGATTGATAATGCGGTCTGAAAATAGAGAAGAACCTGACAAAAGTTTGAAAATTTTGAAATTAAGTTTGTAAATAAAAAATAAAAAATGTTAATGGTGATTCTGACATGCTTAAAATTGAAGACACTTTAGACCATTAAGATGAAGTCAATGTTTTTAATTTTAAAATGTATTAAACAATCTAAAATAATCTCCCTTTTTGGGAGCAGCAACAGTTTTTTTTATGCCAAGTGAAGAGGATGTCAAAAATAGGCAATAGAATGATCCCTTTTTTGGAGATCATGGGTTGTGTATGCGTAGACCTGGTTAAAGCAAGGGTGATGGCAGACTAGAGGGTGCAGTACCCAGCATACAGCAGGAAGAGGCAGACTGGTCATAGTTGTAGAGTCCTGAAGATAGCAGGAGGTATAGAAAATTTGATTTGATAAAAATTTTGCCAGCTAGGCGGCAATAGTGGCGATGGTGAACTAGAGGAACTAGTAGTAGGCAGTTCAGGAGGTAGAAAAATCTTTTTTCTTTTTGGTTAAATTTGACCAGGCGGGCCAGATCTGGCTGGAGGTAGGAGCAGCAAGGTTAATGGCAGACTAGTGGGACTTGTAGCATGCAACATACAGCAGGAGGCAGGAGCAGCACTAGTAGTAACCAGTGTACAGCAGGAGGCACAAAAAATAATTTTGCCAGCCAGTGGCCCAAGCCTGGCTGGAAGTAGCAGCAGCAGCCCTACACTATCCCCACCATGCCTACCGACACCAGTCCCACTAGTGCTATGCTCAGCCACTGCATCCCCCTCCTCATCTCAGCAACACGCTCCAAAGGCTGACCATGACACAACTCCTACTCATGGCTTGTGCTATCTATCTGCGTAGGTAGCAGTAGTAAGGGGGGGGGGGGGGGGTGCAAAGACAGAGATGATGGAACAGAGCAACTAGGACCAAAAATTCCATGACCAGACAGATTTTTGGGCATTGTTAAATATTTTGTTTGATGAATTCAATAATAATCCCCAAAAATTTGTTCACAGGGCAAATCTGTGTCAAATGCATACCTTTTTACTTTGTCATTGGCTGTCCAGGCATGCTGAGAGTGGAGCCACAATGGTTGGGAAACACCAGTCTATGGAGAGCAATATTATTATTATTATTTACATTTTTTTTTGTTAACATCTCTATAATGAGCAATCTTATTATTACTGAATCTTATTACTGGAACTGGTTTCAATTCACCACATTCATCATTTCTCAAACCCAGATGTGTAATGTAAGGCTCCTGGGCCCCAGTGCAAAATTTGTTCCAGGGCCCCCCACCTGCCATCAGCTATTTATAAGACCAACTGCTACCACTGCGCCCCCATCCTCATACCCATTTATTTTAACAATTGTAAGCAAAGTTGCTTATTTTTGTTTTGTTTTCCGTAGTTTTTTTCTATTGTTGTGAGCCTAATGCGCACATAAAGATGGTTGCCATATACTAGTCATGGAATTTTCGGGGCTTTTAAACTCTGGCATGGCCGCAGAACGATGCAAAACAAAAAGCCTCAATAACAATCCAGATGGGACGTGGGTCTTAAAGGGGTAGTTCTTAATCGCTGGATTCCGGCGACCGTGTTCGTGACACCACACCCCTCCATTCATGTCTATGGGAGGGGGCGTGACAGCTGTAGTTGCTTTTCCAGCCTCCTCCCATAGACATGAATGGAGGGGACTTTGTGACGCCATGAACACGACCGCCTGAACCCAGCGCAGAGCTGTAGCTAGCTCTTTTTGCTCCTGAGGCGAGAACAGAAAAATGCGTCCTCCCCATTTTGGCTTGGGGCACTCCTTGGAGAAAAGAAATTAGCGGGACACCCTTACCGAATAATTTTTTAAATATTTTTCTTATGTAAATTCCAGTACGGTTTTATGCTGCGACATATTCACTGATCATAGTCATTCTCTTTCTTTTTTCTTCCCCGTCTGGCACAGGACATCATGATAATCTGTTCCAGTCAAAACTCTTCAGGGCAGAATCTGCAGCGCAAACATATTAGTATCAGCCTCTGCACTTTTCCAGCATTATCCTCCTTTTCCCCCACAAATGATTCCAGCCTCCTCCAAACACAATGCTACCAGCCTTCTCACAACACACAAGGGGGGAGATTTATCAAATCCTGTTCAGAGGAAAAGTTGCACAGTTGCCCATAGCAACCAATCAGCTTGCTTCTTTCACTTTTAACAAGACCTCTGCAAAATGAAATAAGCAATATGATTGGTTGGTTGCTATGAACAACTTTTCCATTGGGCAGGATTTGATAAATCTCCCCCCATGATTCCAGCCTCACTCAAATGCCTTTAGCCCCCCCCCCCCCCCACAAGCACACACAATACCTCCTGCCTTACCCATATTCCTCCAGCCTTCCCCACACACAATGCCTCCAGCCTCACCCACACACAATGCCTCCAGCCTCACCCACACACAATGAGGGGTGAACATGAGTGACAGAGGGGCACACAGGGGAGACATAGGGGTGTAAAAGGTAACCGTGGGGTGTACAGGGGTGAAAGAAGGGTTACGAGGGGTGGCAGAAGGCTGTAGAGAGGTGACAGAGGAGAAAACGGGATAACAGGGGGGTGTAGAGGAGTGAAAGAATGGTGGGTGTGCACTACCTGAAGCTGAATAGGCCTCTGTCAGCACCAGACCCTGCTTCTTCCCTCCCTCCCCATCATTCTGCTGAGAGACCAGAGAATCCAGAGTCCAGAGCTGCTCCACGGGAAAGGGAGGATACACGAGGATTGGATCTGCAGCATCACCCGTCCCGACACTGCGCACAGATTTCCCTCCCGCCTGGCTTGTACGTCTGTGACTCACAGTTGCGCAGGCATGGGCAGAAAAATTCAAAAATGTTAGCGCCATATTTCCCACCAGAGTGTCCTGGCGCCCAAGTTGGGAACCAATGCCTCAGTGTAATGTGTGCTGGACTCTGGGTGCAGGCAGGTGCAGCGGTCAGGGCTGCATTGGGCCCTCTTGCAACAGCGCACCTGAGGCGATCGCCTCACTCACCTCATAGGAGCTACAGCCCTGACCCAGCATTCTGAACAAAAATGTTCAGAATGCCGGGGTGCGGCCCAGTGATCGCCAGGAGTCCCAGGGACCCCCCATGATCAGACATCCTATCCCCTATCCTTTGTATAGGGGATAGGATGTCCATGGGGGGGAGTACCCCTTTAAAGCCTAAGTGCAGTCTGATACAAAAAAAGAGAAGTCTCAGAAAAATTACTAAAAATGACAAAAATTACTAAAGACCCATTGCAAAACTACAACTCTGGACAGCCAACGGCTGTCTGGGCATGCTGGGAGTTGTAGTTTTTCAACCGCTGGAGGCGCACTGGTTGGGAAACACCAGCATATGGAGAGCAATCTTATTATAACTAAAAAATTTACTAAAGTAATATTGAAACACTACAACTCCCAGCATGCCCGGACAGCTGTTATCTGGTTTCAATTCACCACATTCATCATTCCAAAAACCCAGATGCGTAACGTAAGGCTCCTGGGCCCCAGTGCAAAATTCTTCATGCTTCAGGACCCGGACCTGCCATTTATGAGACAGGCATGTGGGTCCCGGTTCAACTGCTACCACTGCGCCCTCTCAAGTTACCCCCATTCTCGAGCCAAATCATTTCAATCCTAGCTGCTAATTTTTTTTTAGTTTTTTTGTTGTTGTCGTGAACCTAATACACACATAAAGCACAGGCCACACAATAAACATGATCGCCATATACTATGCATGGAATTTTTCAGGCTTTTAAACCTTGGCACGGCCGCAGAACGATGCAAAACGCATTTCTTCTTTTTTCAATTATTTGGATAAGTCTCAATTCAGATGGGACGTAGATCTTAAAGCCTAAGTGCAGTCGGATACAAATGTATCGTAATGCATTATTTAATAGTTGGCATATCCTTCTGTTCTTCGGCGGGGCCCGGGAGTCAACGGGCAGCGCTAATAGCAATAGGCGGAGTGGTGCTTAATGCACTGGACACTTTGTATGGAGGAGCCGTTCTATCGGTATCTGTAAGTGATGTGGCAGCAGTTTTACAGAACGCCGACATATTTTCTCATTTATCACCCGGGACCGGAGCTGGTGGCAGCTTTCTGATCATCTCTCTCGCTGCTGGTCCTGAACGCACCTTCAAAAAGCGATCTCTCATTGATCTTTACTCAGATGCTGACTCAATGGCAGAAATAAGACAGATAAATGCTTCACTGGCATGAAAAAAAATGTCAACGGTTTAATGAAAAAATCTACCTGTCCATAACGCGCGCCGCGTCCGAGACGACTGCCAGGAATTAGAGGAAATTGCACCTTTTATGTCTTACGCTCATACGTCGTCTCATACCCGTATACAGGCAAACGCGCTTTTGTTGTCGCTTTCAGCTTTAATTAATTTTTTTAAAGAAATATATTGATTGTCCTGTAGCCCCGAGACCATGAACTGCGAGAAAGAAAGCGAGAAATGGCAAAACATTCACAAGGATAATCCGGCGATATCGGCCTGCGGTTAATATCGCCAAATGCTCATCACTCGATGCCTCCATTGGTCTTGGGAAGAAATATAAATAATTCAGAGGAGATTCTATGTAATTATCCGTTTAATGTGATGCAATGAAAACGATGAGGTAAATGACGAGCAGACGGATCAATGAATGTTCTGTATGGTTTTCTAGTTTTGTATTTGGACCCAATGCTATCTATATGAAGCCACTATTTTCTACCGGAATGAAAAAAGATTTAGTCAGCTCACCCGTGCAGGCCATTGGCTGTCCAGACATGCTGAGAGTTGTGGTTTTGCAACAGCAAGGGGTCCACGGTTTGAAGAACACTGCTCTAACATACATTTTTGGACTATAGCAATATTATGAATTAAAGGGGTACCCCGTCCTTAATACATCTTATCCCCTATCCAAAGAATAGGGGATAAGATGTATGATCGCAGGGATCCCAAACCGTCACGCCCCCTCCCTTAGACTTGCATTGAGGGGATGGGGCGTGACCTCACACGGGGACGGAGTCGTGACGTCATGCTACACACACGGAGCCTCCACAAAGGTGGGTGCGCAATGACAGATTGTGGGGGTCCCCAGTGGTGGGACCCCCGCAATCATACATCTTATCCCCTATCCTTTGGTACCTCTTTAAGCAGGCAAATGTAGTAACAAACCAAATGCTTAGATACAGTACCAGATCCAAGCACAATAAAAGGTACCAGAACCAAGCTTACTGCATAGATATAGATACAATACCAGATCCGAGCATAGAGGACAAAAAAGGTACCAGAACCAAGCTTACAGGAAAGATAGACATACAGTACAAGATTCAAGCTTAGACCACAATTAAAGATAACAGAACCAAGCTTAGAGCATAGATATAGATACAGTACCAGATCTGATCAAAGGCTAGAACAGTGATCTTCCAACTTACCCTCCAAATGTTTCAAACTACAACTCCTAACATACCACGGGGATGCTGTAAGTTGTAGTTTTGCAATGGCGGGAGGTGCACTGTTTGGAGTCCACTGCCCTTGAGGCTTCCATACACATTAGAAAAAAAGGTGATGAAAGCCAACAATTTTGATTGGACAGGGTAACTGGTGACTGTGCAATGCAGTGTTTCCTAAACAGGGTGCCTCCAGTTGGCCATTGGGTGTCCGGGCATTCGAAGAGTTGAAGTTTTGCAACAGCTGGGGGTCCACAGTTTGAAGAATACTTCCCTAACATACATTTTCTGAACTATAGTCATATCATAAGTTATATATGCAAACGTAGTAACAAACCAAATGCTTAGGTACAGTATCAGAGTCAAGCAAGAGCACAATCAAAGGTAAAAGAACAAAGCTCACAGCATAGATACAGTACCAGATCCAAGCATAGAGCACAATAAAAGAGTCAATCTTACAGCATAGATAAATAAAATAAAAACAAAGGTGCGCTCCTAGTGCAGGCGGTTTAAATGGAGGAAAGGTGCACAAATGAGATTGGAGGCTTACCAAATGGTGTTGTGCTCAGGGCACAACACCTCAACAGGCACGTAGAATCACCGTTGAAATGGGGGTCAGCAGCCACGGTGTCCTTTCCAGATGGCGCAAAGTCAGCTGGATAGTGCAAGTACAATACATGGATAAAATCCAACAAAAAGGGGACTTCCCGACTGGCGTTTCTCCTCCCAGGAAGAATGTGGAAACAGTAGCCCACAGTGGTAAAATGATGGTTTATTGATGCAACAAAAAGTCTACAGGCAACTTATCCTGTATGGGCTCAAAACTTTTTGTTGCATCCATAAACCATCATTTTACCACTGTGGGCTACTGTTTCCACATTCTTCCTGGGAGGAGAAGCGCCAGTTGGGAAGTCCCCTTTTTATTGGATTTTATCCATGTATTCTACAAGCTTACAGCATAGATATAGATACAGTACCAGATCTAAGCATAGAACACAATAAAGGGTAAAAGAACTAAGCTTTCAGCATAAAAAAAAGCAAGAAAATGCAGCACACCAAAAAACTAAATGAGCCTGTGGTGGGGGCAATTCGGTGGGGGACCATGGTCACGGATCTCCAAACTTCAGGTAGAAACAAAGAACACCGCAGCACTCCAGAGTTTTGTAGCAAAATCTTCTGAAAAATGTATTCCATCATAGGTGCAAAGGCAACGTTTCGGCTGCAAGCATGCAGCCTTTTTCAAGCCTTGAAGGCTTGAAAAAGGCTGCATCCTTGCAGCCGAAACGTTGTCTTCGCACCTATGATGGAAAACATTTTTCACAAGATTTTGCTACAAAACTCTGGAGTGCTGCAGTGAACACAATAAAGGGTAAAAGAAGCATAGAACACAATAAAGGGTAAAAGAACCAAGCTAACAGCATAGTTATAGATACAGTACCAGATCCAAGCATAGAGCACAATAGAAGGCAAAAGAACTAAGCTTACAGCATAACTATATATACAGTACCAGATCCAAGCATAGAACACAATAAAGGGTAAAAGAACCAAGCTAACAGCATAGTTATAGATACAGTACCAGATCCAAGCATAGAGCACAATAAAGGGTAAAAGAACTAAGCTTACAGCATAGATATATATACAGTACCAAATCCAAGCATTGAACACAATAAAGGGTAAAAGAACTAAGCTTACAGCATAGATATAGATATAGTACCAGATCCAATCATAGAGCACAATAAAGGTTAAAAGACCTAAGCTTATAGCATAGATAAAGATACAGTACCAGATCCAAGCTTAGAACACTGGTCTTCAAACCGTGGCCCTCCAAATGTTGCAGAACTTCAACTCCCTGCATGTTTGGACAGCCAATGGCTATCCGGCATGCTGGGACTTTTAGTGTTGCAACAGCTGGAGGTCCACAGTTTGAAGAACACTGCCCAAATGCTTAAATGCACATTAGAAAAAAGTTGGGGGAAGCCAACAATTTTGAAGGGACAAGGTGACTGTACAATGCAGTTTTTCCCAAGCAGTGTGCCGCCAGTTATTGTAAAACTACAACTCTCAGCATGCCCGGACAGCCGAAGGCCAGGGGAGCCAGCCTGGGAATTGTTACGCCGAGCGCTCCGGGTCCCCGCTCCTCCCCGGAGCGCTCGCTTCACTCTCTCCGCTGCAGCGCTCCGGTCACGTCCTCTGACCCGGGGCGCTGCGATCCCGCTGCCAGCCGGGATGCGATTCGCGATGCGGGTAGCGCCCGCTCGCGATGCGCACCCCGGCTCCCCTACCTGACTCGCTCCCCGTCTGTTCTGTCCCGGCGCGCGCGGCCCCGCTCCCTAGGGCGCGCGCGCGCCGGGTCTCTGCGATTTAAAGGGCCACTGCGCCGCTGATTGGCACAGTGGTTCCAATTAGGGTAATCACCTGTGCACTTCCCTATATTACCTCACTTCCCTTGCACTCCCTTGCCGGATCTTGTTGCCTTAGTGCCAGTGAAAGCGTTCCTTGTGTGTTCCTTGCCTGTGTTTCCAGACCTTCTGCCGTTGCCCCTGACTACGATCCTTGCTGCCTGCCCCGACCTTCTGCTACGTCCGACCTTGCTTCTGCCTACTCCCTTGTACCGCGCCTATCTTCAGCAGCCAGAGAGGTGAGCCGTTGCTAGTGGATACGACCTGGTCACTACCGCCGCAGCAAGACCATCCCGCTTTGCGGCGGGCTCTGGTGAAAACCAGTAGTGGCTTAGAACCGGTCCACTAGCACGGTCCACGCCAATCCCTCTCTGGCACAGAGGATCCACTACCTGCCAGCCGGCATCGTGACAGGAATGAGGCCTGCCGCGCACTTCACAGGGTTATCACTGGAAATGGCCGCGGGATCAGGACTAAGACTCGATCCGAAATGTTTTGCAGAACCTCTGTATGTTGGGGCATTAACGTAAGGATTCTAGAATGTTCCTATATGACAAATTGTAACATTACACAACAGAATTAGATGCATAAAATAAATAAAAATTAATTTGATTTAAAAAAACGAATGATTCGATATCAAGTCCCATCAGTTTTGATGGTTTGTAATTATTTTGCTGTTTCTTCCTTTTTCGTTACTTTTCCTTATCATCCGCTATGTAAAAAAAAACGAACTATAACTGGTACAAATTATAGTTTCCTCTCATCCTAACAAGCCCGAAAAAATAATGAATTTGAGCTCATTTAAAACTTCAAAGGTGGCGGCTGTTATAAAGGAGTCGGGTTATTATGTGGATTATTTTCTTAGAAACTTATCAACATCCATTGAGCGAAACTTCAACAAGGCTGACGTACGGGACTTGTCATTAGCCTTTTGTCACTTCCCAAAGTATCGTTCTCATTAATGGAAGAAGCCGGAGCCATTAACTGGGAAACTTTCACCTAACAACAAAACCTGCGGCTCCTTAATGAACCAAAAATAGAAAACCTTTTTGTTTGGACTGGTTGCGGCTGCCGGTAACATACAAAAAACCCTGTTCATATATGTTACGAGGCAGATGTAGCAGAGCTCAACGAGACGTTCACAACACGTTCTGGATATATGTGGACAAATGTTGCAGGTGCCATAGACTTTTATGGATTTTAAGGGGTACTCCGGTGCTCCAGTGTTCTGAACATTTTGTTCAGAATACTCGAAGCCAGAGGCTGTGACATCACGGCCATGCCCCTCCCTTGTGACATCATGCCACGCCCCCTCCATTCCTGTCTTAGGGAGGGGGCGTGTCTTCTGACACGCCCCCTCCCATAGACATGAATGGAGGGGGCCTGGCATGACATCATGATCACTGCTGCAGGAACCCAGCATTTGTTTAGAATGACCAATGCTGCGGGACCCAGCAGCGGAACCCCCGCGATCAGACATCTTATATCTAAAAGTAGTGTTGGGCCCGAATATTCGTATTTCTAATTTTTATCGTGAATATCGCAAATTTGCTTTATATTCGAAATTACAAATATTCACTTTTTTCCGCATATGCGCATATTCCTTCTTTTAACTTGTGGGCCAATTAGAATTATGCAAATAAACTTGTCAGAGGTTATCAACAACATCCCTAGCAACCAATAGTAAAGTTGACCACCCCCTCACTGTTTTCTTCCTCAAATACGCGAATATGCGAATAGTCACATGTGCAAATATAACGAATATGCGAAATTCGCAAATATATGACGAATATTTGTCTATATATTCGCGAAATATCGCAAATTTGAATATGGCTAATGCTGCTCATCACTAGGGATAAGATGTCTTGCAGCGGAGTACCCCTTTAAAGTAGGTTATATAGTGGTCCCTCAACATACGATGGTAATTTGTTCCAAACGACCCATCGTTTGTCGAATCCATTGTATGTTGAGGGATTCGTGCAATGTAAAAGTGCATTAAATACTCACCTGTCCCCGCCGCTACGGACCGCGTCCTCACCGCTCCCGATGGTCTCCCAGGGGCTCCCGATGGGGTCCTGCTGCTCCGGCGTCTTCTTCTTGGTCCTCCGGCATCTTCCGGGCCTCGCTTTCTGGTGACGTGATTACGTTGTTGCGCCGGGACGGTGCGCAGCTACGTAATAACGACGCCGGAAAGTGAGGCCCGGACCCCGGAGAGGACCCGGAGCAGCAGGGATAGGTAAGTGAACCTGCTGGGGCACATTACACTGCTATCCGACAGCAGCTTAAGCATTTTGCGCTGTCGGATAGCAGTTAATGCGATGGCCCCGACATATAAAAGCATTGTATGTCGATGCTGACATTGACATGCGATTGCCTTTGAGAGGCCATCGTATGTCAATTTGATCATATGTCGGGGCCATCGCATGTCGGGGGGTTACTGTACAGGTAGATTTTGTATTTTTTTTTTTGTTTTTGTTTTTATTTTAATAACTGTTCTGTAATGCTTTTCAAGACAATGAGATCCTAAGAGAAGTTTAGGCTTCTGCTCCATATACACAACTATACATTATTACAGCATAGGCTGGGATTGGATGTAGTATTTTGGTCAGTATTTATTTATTCAGAATTATGTTCAATATTTAGTCAGAATTTTGGTCAGTATTTCCATTTTAGTTTTCCTTCTGACGACTCCTGATTTTATCTAAAAATACTGATCAACATACTTTCTAAATACTACAATGAGTTAAAACCTATACCAGGTCCCCATTTGGTAAACATTTTGTGGCATATTTTATTAAAAACTCAGATTGAGAGGCACAATACACTGCAACATGAGAGTATTGTAGTGTATTTCTAAACTATTAAGCTCTTGTTCAAGTCCCTCCAGTAGGATTAAAGAAAAAATTATAAAAATAAATAAATGACTAGAGAGTTTTAGAAGTATTTTAAGTATTTTAAAAGAATTGAAAATACAAACAAATAAATAAGATTAACCCCTTAAGGACGCAGGACGTAAATGTACGTCCTGGTGCGGTGGTACTTAACGCACCAGGACGTACATTTACGTCCTAAGCATAACCGCGGGCATCGGAGCGATGCCCGTGTCATGCGCGGCTGATCCCGGCTGCTGATCGCAGCCAGGGACCCGCCGGCAATGGCCGACGCCCACGATCTCGCGGGCGTCCGCCATTAACCCCTCAGGTGCCGGGATCAATACAGATCCCGGCATCTGTGGCAGTGCGCGATTTGAATGAATGATCGGATCGCCCGCAGCGTTGCTGCGGGGATCCGATCATTCATAACGCCGCACGGAGGTCCCCTCTCCTTCCTTCCTGCGGCTCCCGGCGTCTCCTGCTCTGGTCTGTGATCGAGCAGACCAGAGCAGGAGATGACCGATAATACTGATCTGTTCTATGTCCTATACATAGAACAGATCAGTATTAGCAATCATGGTATTGCTATGAATAGTCCCCTATGGGGACTATTCAAGTGTAAAAAAAAAAGGTAAAAAAATGTAAAAGTAAAAGTAAAAAAAAAGTGAAAAATCCCCTCCCCCAATAAAAAAGTAAAACGTCAGTTTTTTCCTATTTTACCCCCAAAAAGCGTAAAAAAATTTTTTTATAGACATATTTGGTATCGCCGCGTGCGTAAATGTCCGAACTATTAAAATAAAATGTTAATGATCCCGTACGGTTAACGGCGTGAACGAAAAAAAAAATCCCAAATTCCTACTTTTTTAATACATTTTATTAAAAAAAAAAAATTATAAAAAATGTATTAAAAGTTTTTTATATGCAAATGTGGTATAAAAAAAAAGTACAGATCATGGCGCAAAAAATGAGCCCCCATACCGCCGCTTATACGGAAAAATAAAAAAGTTATAGTCCATCAAAATAAAGGGATTATAAACGTACTAATTTGGTTAAAAAGTTTGTGATTTTTTTTAAGCGCAACAATAATATAAAAGTATGTAATAATGGGTATCATTTTAATCGTATTGACCCTCAAAATAAAGAACACATGTCATTTTTACCGTAAATTGTACGGCGGGAAAGCGAAACCTTCCAAAATTAGCAAAATTGCATTTTTCGTTTTAATTTCCCCACAAAAATAGTGTTTTTTGGTTGCGCCATACATTTATGGCATAATGAGTTATGTTATTACAAAGGACAACTGGTCGCGCAAAAAACAAGCCCTCATACTAGTCTGTGGATGAAAATATAAAAGAGTTATGATTTTTAGAAGGCGAGGAGGAAAAAATGAAAACGTAAAAATTTAATTGTCTGAGTCCTTAAGGCCAAAATGGGCTGAGTCCTTAAGGGGTTAAAAGCTCAAAAAGCTTTTTATCCCAAATGGTGAATGCTGTATCAACAAAAAATGCATTATTATTATTATTATTATTATTATTATTATTATTATTATTAGAGATGAGCGAACTTTTGAAAAATTTGATTCGGACGATTCGGTTGGGGCCATCGCATTAACTGCTATCCGACAGCGCAAAATACTTAAGCTGCTGTTGGATAGCAGTGTAATGTGCCCCAGCAGGTTCACTTACCTATCCCTGCTGCTCCGGGTCCTCTCCGGGGTCCGGGCCTCACTTTCCGGCATTGTTATTACGTAGCTGCGCATGCTGTCCCGGCGCAACAACGTAATCACGTCACCAGAAAGCGAGGCCCGGAAGATGCCGGAGGACCAAGAAGAAGACGCCGGAGCAGCAGGACCCCATCGGGAGCCCCTGGGAGACCATCGGGAGCGGTGAGGACGCGGTCCGTAGCGGCGGGGACAGGTGAGTATTTAATGCACTTTTACATTGCACGAATCCCTCAACATACAATGGATTCGACAAAAAGCGTAAAAAATTTTTTTTATAGACATATTTGGTATCGCCGCGTGCGTAAATGTCCGAACTATTAAAATAAAATGTTAATGATCCCGTACGGTTAACGGCGTGAACGAAAAAAAAAAATCCCAAATTCCTACTTTTTTAATACATTTTATTAAAAAAAAAAATTATAAAAAATGTATTAAAAGTTTTTTATATGCAAATGTGGTATAAAAAAAAAGTACAGATCATGGCGCAAAAAATGAGCCCCCATACCGCCGCTTATACGGAAAAATAAAAAAGTTATAGTCCATCAAAATAAAGGGATTATAAACGTACTAATTTGGTTAAAAAGTTTGTGATTTTTTTTAAGCGCAACAATAATATAAAAGTATGTAATAATGGGTATCATTTTAATCGTATTGACCCTCAAAATAAAGAACACATGTCATTTTTACCGTAAATTGTACGGCGGGAAAGCGAAACCTTCCAAAATTAGCAAAATTGCATTTTTCGTTTTAATTTCCCCACAAAAATAGTGTTTTTTGGTTGCGCCATACATTTATGGCATAATGAGTTATGTTATTACAAAGGACAACTGGTCGCGCAAAAAACAAGCCCTCATACTAGTCTGTGGATGAAAATATAAAAGAGTTATGATTTTTAGAAGGCGAGGAGGAAAAAATGAAAACGTAAAAATTTAATTGTCTGAGTCCTTAAGGCCAAAATGGGCTGAGTCCTTAAGGGGTTAAAAGCTCAAAAAGCTTTTTATCCCAAATGGTGAATGCTGTATCAACAAAAAATGCATTATTATTATTATTATTATTATTATTATTATTAGAGATGAGCGAACTTTTGAAAAATTTGATTCGGACGATTCACCGAATTTTCCGAAAAAAATTAGTTTTGGTCCGAATTTATTTGCGGCAAATCTGTATTAAAAACGGCTATTTCTGGCCTACAGAGAGCCTCAAGAGGGGTGTATGCGTGCCTTGTCCTAACACGCATAGGGAGTGTGCTGTGTTAGTGAAATAATACTGTTATTCAGTATGACATGCAGATCACAGGGATCGCTATTAGAATCACTTTGGCAGAGCGTCGGAATGTGGCAGCAGGGAGACCATATGGCATCAAAATTGAAGAGAGTAAATAGATTTTTTTTAATGTAATTTTTATTTAATGTAATTTGAATTTATTTAAAAAATTTTGAGTACTCATTCTGGTGAGCATCGAGCTGGCAGTTTGCCACGAGGCGAGCTACCACCTGTCCACAGCCTGGAGTTGGCGGCAGCATGAGTAGAACATATAGTGGCTGAATGACACAGCGTGGAGGTGTTGGCAGCATGAGGACACCATATAGTGGCTGAATGACACAGCGTGGAGGTGTTGGCAGCATGAGGAGACCATATAGTGGATGAATGACACAGTGTGGAGTTTGTGGCAGCATGAGGAGACCATATAGTGGCTGAATGACACAACGTGGAGTGTTGGCAGCATGAGGAGACCATATAGTGGCTGAATGACACAGCGTGGATGTGTTGGCAGCATGAGGAGACCATATAGTGGCTGAATGACACAGCCTGGAGGTGGTGAAGCATGGAGACCATATAGTGGCTGAAGGAGACAGCCTGGAGGTAGCAGCAGCATCAGGAGTACTGAAAGTGACCCGGTGAAAAAGTGGTGCGGTAGGTGGCAATACCAGTACCCGGTGACAAAGGTGGGTGATAGAAGGAGAACTTGGCATCAGATGTGTGGTATCAGGTGGGTGGAAGGATCAGAATAGTAGCTGAGGCAGGTAGGCAGAAGAAAACTGTCTCTTTTGGCAAGGTGTTAGTGTGCACAACTAAGTATTGAGGATATGCATTAGCTAAAACTTAACTTTTCTTAGGATAAAATATATGGACCCAATTTTTTTTTTAAATCTAAAGGAAAGGAAATATGTGCAAAAAACACCATGTGCCACCTATACCACCAAGTATTTATGCGATGCAAAGACCTCTAAAAGGTGGAAGGGAACAACGTATGGTCCATTGTCACTGGTGGGGGTAAAAACTTCCCCTGTAAGGCCCTACTCTCACATTATTAATTCCCTTCATGGCAAGTGTTACTCGTCCTAAAAAAGGCGGCCCCACACAGAAACCTCTCCCTATTTCCACCTAAAAACCCTGGGAAATGGCAGTGTTTGTAAGTGGAAATAGGGAGAGGTTCCTGTGTGGGGCCGCTCTTTTTAGGACAAATAACACTTGCCAAGAAGGGAATTAATAATGTGAGATTAGGACCTTACAGGGGAAGTTTTTACCCCCACCGGTTACAATGGACCATACGTTGTTCCCTTCCACCTTTTAAATTGTCTTTGCATCACATCAATACTTGGTGGTAAATACTTGGTGGTAATAAATAAAACAGTTATTAAAAAAAAAAAAAACTTGGTGGTATTGGTGGCACATGGTGTTTTTTGCACACCTTTCTTTTTGTTAGATTAAAAAAAAAATTGGGTCCATATATTTTATCCTAAGAAAAGTTACCTTTTACGTAATGCATTTCCTCAATACTTACTTGTGGTCTAATGCAGAGGAATTTCTGAAACTGGGGAACAGCACCTTAATTATATTTTGCAGTATCTATTGCAGAACAATGAGAGAGCCTGGAGGTGGTAGCATCAGCATGAGGAGATCATAGAGCAGCACAATTAGAGAGCCTGGAGGTGGCAACATCAGCATGAGGAGACCATAGAGCAGCACAATTAGAGAGCCTAGAGGTGATAGCATCAGCATGAGGAGACCATATGGTGGCACAATGACAGTGCCAGGAGGTGGTAGCATCAGCATAAGGAGACCATATGGATGTAAAATGACAGAGCGTGGAGGTGGTAGCATCAGCATGAGTAGACCATAGAGCAGCACAATGGAGAGAGCCTGGAGGTGACAGCTTCCGCATGAGGAGACCATTGAGCAGCACAATTAAAGAGCCTTGAGGTGGCAGCATCAGCATGAGGAGACCATGGCAAAATGACAGAGCGTGGAGGTGGTAGCATTAGCATGAGGAGACCACAGAGCAGAATGAGAGAGCCTGGAGGTGGCAGCCGCAGCATGAAGGTCATGCCAACTGAGGTTTGAGTCTGAGGAACCCACCGACTGTTGACTGGGGGTGACAGATGTCACTTGGGATGAAGTGGATGAATTAAAAGATTAATCACGGCTGCTGGGTTGCTGGTCAAAACACGACTGCTAGCTGATACCAGGATCTCAGACCTCTCGCTGCGACTCTGGCTGCCACACGCCCCTACTATGCTGTGACCTCTGCCTGCGCCTGATGAATTTAGGCCTCTGCCATTCCTCTGTGCACGTCCTGGCTCTTCTCTGCCGTATTGCGTACACTTACTGCGTATATGAGGGGAATGCAATACGCTTCACTATGCTTAAAACAATATTTGTCTAGAACAGCAGCAGGTGTGTACTATTGGCTGTCCTTTCACAGTATCTAGGCCCTTGACAGATTAACAGGTACAAAATAGTACACTACGTAGATGTAGGTATGTGGTATGCACTTATGAGGGCAGAAAAATACGCTTACAAATAGGAATTTTTGCACAACACCAGCAGTACACAGTCGCTGTGTAATAAACCCAAAATTGTACTCTCTCACAGACTATTACTGTCTACAGACTAGTATAAGCGGAGCATTTGTTGTGGAACAAACAGGACAGAAAAATGCGCTACAGTACGCTTAAAAAAAACATATTGGAGTAAAACACAAGCTGGTGATTACATTTGCCTGAACTTTCACAGTATGTAGGCCATTGACAGATTAACAGCTACAAAATAGTACACTACGTAGATGTAGGTATGTGGTATGCACTGATGAGAGCAGAAAAATGTGCTACAGTACGCTTAAATTTTTTTATTTTTGCTCAAAACCAGCAGTACACAACAGTGCTGCAGCACATAAAAGCTGTGTACTAAACCCAAAATTGCACTCTGTCACAGACTATTAAGAATGGACTGCTGGGTATTATACCATCTACAGACTAGTATAACCAGCAGATGATTTGTTGTGGAACATAGACACAGAATTGCGCTGAAAAATTCTTCCTGCCTCCTCTGCTAAGGTTTATGAAGTTGAGGCAGCTTGTTGAGATGTATGAGACAACACACAGCTCTCTGCCCCTCTCTGTAATACAATGCTGTAGAAAGTGACTGGGAGGTTAAAGGGGTACTCCGTTGGAAAACTTTTTTTTATTTAAATCAACTGGTGCTTGAAAGTCAAACAGATTTGTTAATTACTTCTATTAAAAAATCTTAATCCCTCCTGTACTTATTAGCTGCTGAATACTACAGAGGAAATTCTTTTCTTTTTGGAACACAGAGCTCTCTGCTGACATTACAAGCACAGTGCTCTCTGCTGAAATTTCTGTCCATTTTAGGAACTGTCCAGAGCAGCATATGTTTGCTATGGGGATTTTCTCCTGCTCTGGACATTTCTTAAAATGGACAGAGGTGTCAGCATAGAGCACTGTGCTCGTGATTCAGCAAAGAGCTTTGTGTTCCAAAAAGAAAAGAATTTCCTCTGTAGCATTCAGCAGCTAATAAGTACTAGAAGGAATAAGATTTTTTAATAAAAGTAATTTACAAATCTGTTTAACTTTCTGGCACCAGTTGATTTAAAAAATAAAAGTTTTCCACCGGAGTACCCCTTTAATGCCTGCAGCTGCAGTAAAAATCATTTTCAGTGAAAAAAAAAACACTGCTCTCCGTCCACGAGAACACTGATGTAACTAGGAGAATGTTAAACGCTGCTGGAAAAAGCTTTTCTGTGTAACACACACACAGGCTGTCCGTCCTATCTCTCTGCAGTGTAATGAATGAAGTGACTGGCCGCAATATGGGCTGTGACATCACAGGGGTGACTGGCTGCTGATAGGCTGCATCCTGCATGTGATTCAGGGTCATCCCGCCTACTTCCCTTCCTGCCTACACTTGTTCCCGCCTTCCCAGAGCTCCTTGCCCCATGTTCCCTTGCCCTGGAGCCTGGATTGCACTAAATGGATTTGTCAGCTTCGATTCGCTCATCTCGAATTACTATTATTATTATTAAAATTAGTAATACAATATTAATAGTAGTAGTACTGATGATACCGATTCGCCAAATTTTTTCAAAAAGTTTGTTTCGGGTTGAATAAATTTGCGGCGAAACTAAATTAAAAATGGCTATTTCTGGCCTACAGAGAGTCCCAATAAGGGTATAGAACACTTTGCCTTGCTGTAACATGCATATGGAATGTGCTAGGTTAGTGAAATCATACTGCTATTCACTTTGGCATGCAGATTACAGGCATTGCCATTAGAATCGCTGCTGCAGAGCATTTTTGTGGCAGCAGAGAGACCATAAGGTGTCAAAATTGAAGAACATAAAGAGATCTTTTATGTCATATTTGAAGTAATTTGATGTGAAAATTACATTTTTACATTACCCATTCTGGCGAGCATCGAGCTGACGGTCCTTCGCAAGGCGAGATACCACCTGTTCCAACCCCTGCCTCTCAGTGCCCCCCTGATTATGAAAGTACAAATGTTTCATTTAATCAGTTATGGTTGATTGCTATTGCTCCAACATGCTTCATTGGATTCTAACCAACTAACTTCTAACCCCTAAGATTGAAAGATGAATGTTGAAATCTCTATTGAAGATGAATGTTAGCTGGTGCTACCATCAAATTTTTTTTGGCCCAGGCCCATCAGCAACAGTAAGCCAAGTAATTCCTGAAACACACAGAGTAGAGCAGGAAGCAGCATGAATACACAAGAGGGGTTCACAACCCCTAACATTAAAAGGTGAATGTTGAAATCTCTATTGAAGATGCATGTTAGCTAGTGCTACCATCCAAGCCCAGAAGCACCAGTAAGCCAAGTAGTTCCTGAAAGACACAGGAGCAGTCAGGAGCAGGCATCAGCAGTACACCCAAGGGTTTCTGATGCATGAATACAAACCAGGGCTTCACAATCCCAAAGAAAAAACTGAAGAATTTTTGATATTTAAAATGAAGATTTTGGATAGCTAGTGCTACCTACCTTAAAAATGTTTTTATTCCCAGACCCAGTTCCAGCAGCAGTATCAGTAAACCATATATTGCCCAAATGACACAGCCTGGAATTGGCTGAAGCATGAGGAGACCATTCAAATGTATGATTTTTTAATTTAAGATATGGAAATTTAAATTAAGGATTTTGAAATTGAATTTTTAACTCCCAAGTTTTAGTGTCCCGGGCCCCGGTGTATGGTTACAAAGGGCCAAATCTAACAAGGAGTCACAGGTTACACGGAAGTACAATGACAGAGCCTGGAGGTGGCATCAGTAGGAGGAGACTATATAGTGGCTGAATGGCACAGCCTGTAGGTTTCTGACCTGTGAGGAGACTATATGGTGTCTGAATGGCACAGCTGGGAGTTGGCAGAAGCATGAGGAGACCATTGAAATGTATGATTTTTTTAATTTAAATTTAAGGTTTTGAAATTTAAATTAAGGATTTTGAAATTGAACTTTTAACTCCCATGTTTTAGTGTCCTGGGCCCCGGCGTGTGGGTACAAAGGGCCAAATCTAACAAGGAGTTACATGTTACATGGAAGCACAATAACAGAGCCTGGAGGTGGCATCAGCATGAGTTTACAAGAAGGCTTCACAACCCCTAACATTAAAATGTTAATGTTGAAATCTGTATAGAAGATGTATGTTAGCTAGTGCTAACCTCAAAAAAGTTTAGGCACAGGCCCAGCAGCATCACTAAACCATATAGTTGCTTAAACACACAGCCTGGAGCAGGCAGCAAGATGCGTACATAAGAGGGCTTCACAACCCCTAACATTAAAAGATCAATGTTGAAATCTCTATTGAGCATGTATGTTTGCTAGTGCTACCATAAAAAAATGTAATATCCAAGACAGTCCCAGCAGCATCAGAAATCAATATATTGGCTGAATGACATAGCCTGGAGGTGGGGAAATCATAAGAAGCCCATATAGGGTCTGAATGGTACAGCCAGGAGTTGGCCTAAGCATGAGGAAACTATGTAGTGCCTGAATGGCACAGCCTGGAGTTGGCAGAAGCATAAGGAGACAAGATAGTTACTGAATGAAATAGCCTGGAGGTGGCAGCAGCAGCATCAGGAGTCCTGAAAGTGACCTGGTGACAGAGTGGTGCGGTGGGTGGCAATTCCAGTACCTGGTGATGAAGGTGGCTGAAATGTTTGTAACTGGGGAGCAGTGCCTTAAATCTGTTTGGCACTATCCATATCTGTTCAGTGTTGGTGTAGCACGATGGTCAATCTACTCTGATGCATCTGGCATTGATGGGTGGAAATCCTGGCTGACCCATGCCGGACTCATGTTCATAAAGGTCAGTCTCTCCACATTTTTAGTGGACAGACGAGTTCGCCTTGGGGTGACTATGGCCCCAGCTGCACTAAACACCCGCTCTGATGGCACACTACTGGCCGGGCAGGACAGCTTTTCCAGGGCCAACTCTGCAAGTTGCGGCCACAAATCAAGTTTAGCTGCCCAGAAGTCCAGCAGATCTTCAAGTTGTGTTGGCATGGTCATGTCAAGGTATGCCACCAACTGCTTGTTCAGGTCCTACTCCAGGTCTACCTGCTGCTGATGAGTTGCTTCACTATGCGGGTGAAGAAAGGTACTCATCACTGACTGTAGACTAAGGCTGCTGCTGATGGAGCTGGTACTGCTCCTGCCACCCTACCCCTCCCCAGCAGCCATGGTAGTGCTAGGTGAGTGCAGAGGGCTCCCTGATTTAGACCTGCTAGTTGATGGATGATGGCGCCGATAGGTATCAGCCAACTGACTATGTAGGATCTCTCTGTAGTAGGTCAGTTTGTCCTCCCTCTCAGTGGGTGTAAAAAAAGGCACCCATTTTGTGCCGGTAGTGAGGGTCCAATAAGGTAGAAACCCAGAAGTCATCCCGCCCTGCGAATGGTGACAATTCAGCTGTCACTACGCAAGCAATTGAGCATGCATCGTGCCATTTGTGCAAGTGACTCAGAGGGACTCCCTGCCTCCATCTCCACTGCATACTGCCACGGTGTGTCTGGGTCCTCTGTCTCGCCTTCCTCATAATAACCCTCTAGCTCCTCTAGTTCATCATGCTCCTCCACTCCTGTCAGATGACTAGAAACACCGGCCATCTCATCAAACCTAAACTGTGCTCCACTCCTCATCCACCAGGTCAGCCCCCACAGAGCTCATGTGGCCGAGAGATGTAGGTACAACATCTTCATTGCCCTGACCATCCATCGTTTCCAAAACTTGTAAGAAATGAAGCAGTGGAATGACGTTGTTCATCCCGTAATCCTGGCGACTTACTTATAATGTGGCTTCCTCAAAGGGCCTGAGCAAACGGCAGGTGTTAAGTATGAGCTGCCACTGGTTCACATTGAAGCAAAACAGGAGATTACCCCTATCCACTTGGATCATCAAGATATCAGTGATACTTTTTCTTTGTTCGTACAGTCGATCCAACACATGCAGGGGGGTGGTGGTGGGGGAATTCCAACGTGTGGCAACGTCACAAATAAGACTATGTTGGGGGATCCCATTCTGACGCTGCAGCTCAAGGAGGGTGTGCTTTGCGGTGACAGCGTGGAGGAGGAAGCGGCGTGACCTGTCCAAGTTGGGGTTGTGGCTGTGCAGGAACCACATTCACCCTGTGAGCCGTAAAGGACATGTATTGTCCATGACAGTAGCGAACTCCAGATGTTGGTACTGCCATGCACTTTGGGACACACCGACAGGCTCAAGGACTGGCCCGCCTTCTCTTGTACAAACTTATGCAGGGCTGGTACTGCCTTCTTCGCAAAGAAATGACGGCTTGGGACTCTCCACCTCGGCTCGGCACAAGCCATCAGTTCTCTGAAAGGTGCAGAGTCCACCACTTGAAAGGGGAGGGGCTGCAGCACCAGCAACTTAGACAGGAGCACATTCAGCTTCTGCGCCGTTGGATGAGTGGGCGCATACTATTGTCTCTTGGACATGGCTTCGCGGATGGATTGTTGGCGGAATGGCTGACTAAAAGTGGGAGAAGCAGGAGCATCTGGAGCGACAGGAGGGTTTGACACACAGCTTCCTTCGGCTGAGGTGGTGGAGCCTTGGCTGGCTGAAAGAGGGAGCGGATGGCCACAGGGTGATGCAGCAGGCTGGACCACTACATCGGAGCCATGATTCTCCCAGGCCGCTTTATGGTGGCGAAGCATGTGTTGACACAGGGCTGTGGTGCCAACATTGGGACCCTGGCCACGCTTCACCTTCTGCCGACATATCTTGCATGTGGCTATGTGAACCTCCTCCAGATGCTTGATGAAAAACTGCCACACCGCTGAGTAGCTGATTTTCCCACCAACAGTCTGCACTAATTGACTGCTACTGCCGCCAACTCCATGAACCCCTGTTCCACTACCTCCGCTGCCGCGAAGCAGGTGGTCTCCCCCGGGCAAATTTGGCTCCAGGCTTTCCACCTCTGCCACCATGCTGACTGCCAACCATGCTATCGCCTTGCTGCCTCAAGGGCAACCTTCAACTCTCTTCTCCTGATGACGATGAAGCCCCTTCTGCACCCGGCTCCCAATTGTGATCAGCTTCATCATCATCGAGTTGTGTCTGCACGTTACTGATGTCCTCCTCAGGTTCCCCAACAGTGTCTGCTTCAAGACCCTGAACCCTGGCAACACCACCTCCCACATCACTCTCCTCATCACTACTTGCCCGCCTAGCGGAGGAAGTGGCGCATGTCTCCTCCACTTCTTGCCTGGGCAGTAGCTGCTGACTGTCCTCTATTAGATCGTCCTCCGTGAACAGTGGAGCTGAACCCACAGCATAAGATACTTCTGTAGGAGAGGGAACAGCATAGGACAAAGGCAATGGGAGGACAGGGACTGCTCCCGGGCCATGTCAACTCAGGGTTGTGTCTGAGGATCCCACCGACTGTTGACTGGGGGTATCAGATGTCACGTGTCATTAAGTGGATGACCATGTTAACCAATCGACGATGGTAGATGGGTTGCTGGTGGAGACACGACCGCTGGCTGATAACGGGAGCTCAGGCCTCTCGCTGCGACTCCTGCTGCCACTCGCCCCAAGTCTGCTGCCAACTCTGCCTGAAGTATTTAGGCCTCTGCCACTCCTCTGTGCACATCCTGGCACTTCTCTGCCTGACATCCTTAGTGTGTATATGAGGGGAGTACAATACGCTTCACTATTCTTAAAACAGTATTTGTCTACAACAGCAGCAGGTGATTACTTTTGGCTGGCCTTTCACACTATCTAGGCTGTTGACAGATTAACAGGTACAAAATGGTACTCTACTTAGATGTACGTATGCAGTATGCACTGATGAGGGCAGAAAAATGCACTAGAATACGCCTAAAAACTCTGTATTTTTGTAAAACACCAGCCGGTGAGTACTTTTGCTTGGACTTGCTCAGTATGTAGGCCCTTGACAGATTAACAGGTACAAAATGGTACACTACTTGGATGTACGTAGGCGGTATGCACTGATGAGGGCAGAACAATGCACTACAATACGCCTAAAAACTCTGTATTTTTTTTTTTTTAAAACACCAGCCGGTGAGTACTTTTGCTGGCCTTTCACAGTATGTAGCCCCTTGACAGATTAACAGGTAAAAAATCGTACACTACTTAGATGTAGGTATGTGGTATGCACGTATGAGGGTAAAAAACAGTGCACTTGGAAAACTTATTTTCCTAAAACCCCAGCCAGTGATTACTTTTGCCTGGACTTTCCCAGTATCTAGACTTGTTACAGATACAGAATAGTAGACTCCTTTGATGTAGGCATGTGGTATGCCCATATGAGGGCAGAAAAACTTATTTTTGCAGCAGGACACAAAAAAAAATGTTTATTAAACGCAAAATTGCACTCAGAGTATAAAGAATGGAGTGAACTGGTTTTTATACCGTCTATAGACTAGTATAAGCAGCAGATAATTTCTTGTGGAAAAAATACACAGAATTGCGCTGAAAAATCACTCCTGCCTCCTGTGATAAGGTTCATGAAGTTCAGGCAGCTTGTTGATATGTATGAGGCAACGAAAAGCTATCTGCCCCTCTGATAAAATGCTGAAAATGTGACTGGGAGGTTTATGGCGTCAAAATCCTTCTCAGTGAGAACAAGCAAAGCACCTCACTGCTCTCTGTCCACAACGCTGATGTAACTAGCAGTTGACAGTGGAACGCTGCAGTACAATCAATGCAGCGTCTCTGTGTAACACTCATAGACACGCAGTCCATCCTATCTTTGCAGTGTATATGGCATGAAAAGAGCAGCTGCAAAATGGCTGCCGATTATAAGGCTCTGTGACATCACAGGGGTCAATGAATGCTGATAGGCTGCATCCTGCATGTGATTCAGGGTCATCCCGCCTACCTCCCTTCCAGCCTTGCCGTCCCACCTTCCCAGCATCCCTTGCTCCGTGTAATGACATGTGGATCTGCCATTTTAGGTGTCCTGGAGCCTGGAACGCTCTTAAATGGAGTTGAATTAAGCGATTTGCGCAATAGAATCACTGCGATATTCATATTAATTGCGAAGCGAATAAATCCTAAAATTCGTCTGCTTCGATTCACTTATCTCTAATGTTTACTCATCCATATTCTAGTGTGTCAGGCTAAACAGCATCATCGGGGGGCTCAATCTTGCTACATCGGTAGGCTTGGCCCTGCTACATAGATTGAGGGACTTAGCCCTGCTACAATAGGGGACTTAGATCTGCTACATCAGGGGGCTCAATCCTGCTAAATCAGGTTACATCAGGGGGCTCAGCCCTGTTACATAAAGGGGGCTCAGCCCTGTTATATTGGGAGCTCAGCCCTGTTACATCAGGGGGCTTGTCCCTACTACATCGTGGGGCTTGGCCCTGCTACTTCGGGGGGCTTCACCCTGTTACATAAGGGGGCTTGGCTCTGTTATATCAGGGGGCTCAGTCTTGTTACATTAGGAGGCTCAGCCCAGTTATATTGTTGGACTCAGCTCTGTTATATCAGGGGGCTCAGCCCAGTTATATCAGGGGGGTCAGCCCTGTTATATTGTTGGGCTCAGCTCTGTTATATCAGAGGGGTCAGCCCTGTTACATTATGGGGCTCAGCCCAGTTACATCATGGGGCTCAGCCCTGTTACATTAGGAGGCTCAGCCCAGTTATATTGTTGGACTCAGCTCTGTTATATCAGGGGGCTCAGCCCAGTTACATCAGGGGGCTCAGCCCTGTTATATTGTTGGGCTCAGCCCAGTTACATCAGGGGGTCAGCCCAGTTATATTGTTGGGCTCAGCCCTGTTATATTGTTGGGCTCAGCTCTGTTATATCAGGGGGCTCAGCCCAGTTACATCAGGGGGGTCAGCCCAGTTATATTGTTGGGCTCAGCTCTGTTACATCAGGGGGTTCGGCCCTGCTACATCATGGTGATCAGTGTTGCTACATTGTGGGGCTCATCCCTGCTACATGGAGGGGCTCTGCCCTTCTACATCGAGGGCTCGTCCCTGCCATATCCACATAGTTCCACATTATTTCTCCTTTGTGTTCCTCTTTAATCCCGCACTCGCTCCTTTTTGTTCCGCAGCTGCTTCAGATAATTGTCATCTTTCCATTATAATTCTCGGCGAGCCGGCATAATTATTACTTCCTTATTACAGAAATTGCACTTTCAGCTTTTGATCCACTAATTGACTTTTACCCCCTGATACTTTTTTTTTTTGCCTCCTCCACATGGTTCTGTATTCTTTCATCATTTAACACCCCAACCTCTCGTACGGATCCTTATAACAATGGCGCTGCACCCTCCATTATAGATGTACAGTAGACTATTAATCAATTTCACGCTGGGTAATTATTCGGGAAGAATAGAAGCCTTTCATTATTTCCTTCTCTCGTCCACATATCTGAATGCCATTGTAGTTACTGTACATATCTGAAGGGAGGACAAAGCCGCTCCGGCCTTATTTGCTTCATATTAATCAAGGCCATTCAGCCTGATGTATTGATCAACTGAGCGGAAAATACGTTCTCCCAAAAAATAAAAGCGGAAAATGAGGGAACGAAAGATTGTGACGTACAGGAAGAAATGCCTGCAGTATAGACGGCCACATCTGGAGCTATAAAGGCCAATGAACTACAATAAGGATACATTGGGTTCCCAGTCACCACATGCAAACAATCCCAAATATGGCGGCCGATCTCTACGATTTACTGGCAAAAACCATAAGCCATTAGACATTGTATTTGGCTTTAATTTTTTCGTCAACCATAACTTAACTATAATGGACCTTAAAGGACATCTGCAGCGTTACAAACACTTATCCCCTATCCTCAAGATAGGGGATAAGTGTTTGATCGCGGGGGGTCCGAATGCTGTGGCCCCCTGTGATCTCCTGTACGGGGCCGCGGCTCTCCCGTGCAGGGGGCATGCCAGCCGAAGCATGACGTTGCAGCCGGCACGCCTCCTCCATACATCTCTATGGGAGAGGCGGGGAGGCAGCGTTCGTGCCTCCCCGCATCCCCCATAGAATTGTATGGGGACGGGGAGGAGACGGGGCATCACCGTTGACCTCTAGGCCGACGCTACGCGCCTTAGCGCTCACCATGAGTGCTAATGGCGGCGCCCCGTTAGGGAGATTGGGGGGGGTCCCAGCGGTCGGACCCCCGCTATCAAACACTTATCCCCTATCCTGTGGATTGGGGATAAGTGTAATGCCGCTGCAGTTGTCCTTTAAAGAAGCACTCTAGGATTATATATATATATATAGTAAATTTGAGTAGCCGTATTAGTCCAGTGATGCGGATGCAAATCAAAAAATGTTGCAGTATCTTGTAATAACCTTTTTTTATTGGACTAACAGAATTTTGTAGAGAAGTTTCGGGATTCCTCCCTTTATCAAGTCCAAAGCAAATCTAAGCTCACAAGTAGAAGCCACAGGTTACATCTCACAGATATGCAGGGGTTAAGACAATAGATGTGGAGAATTCACACTAAGATAGGTCATAAATTGTCCAGCTATAGGAACAAGACTAAAACACATTTAATATATATATATATATATACAGTGGTCCCTCAACATACGATGGTAATCCGTTCCAAATGGACCATCGTTTGTTGAAACCATCGTATGTTGAGGGATCCGTGCAATGTAAAGTATAGGACAGTGGTCTACAACCTGCGCACCTCCAGATGTTGCAAAACTACAACACCCAGCATGCCCGGACAGCCAACGGCTGTCCGGGCATGCTGGGAGTTGTAGTTTTGCAACATCTGGAGGTCCGCAGGTTGAAGACAACTGGTATTGGAGATTATACTCACGTGTCCCCGCCGCTCCGGACCGTCACCGCTCGTCACCGCTTCCCTGGATGTCGCCATCCATCGCTGTCGCCGCGTCCCCGGGGTGTCCCCGACGCTCCGGCAAGGCCTCTGCTTCCCCGGCATCCTCGCTCTCCGTCGCCGCCATCACTATGCTACGCACGCTGCTCCTATTGGATGACGGGACGGCGTGCGCAGCGACGTGATGACGACGATGGAGAGCGCCGACGATGCAGGGGATCCAGAAGAGGACGCGCCGGAGCCCCGAGGACAGGTAAGTGATCGTCAACGGACCACACGGAGCACCGTAAATGGCTATCCGGGGGCAGCTGAAGCAGTCTGCGCTGTAGGATAGCCGTTTATGCGATGGCCCCGACGGGGCCATCGCAGGTCGGCGGGTCACTGTATTGTAGGAACAAACCAAATGCTTAGATACAGTATCAGAGCCAAGCAGGTGTTTTAGGAAGATTTGAATTATTTAGGCTGTGTTCACATGTTGAATATTAACAGAATAAACAAACAAACAAAAAATTTCTACATTTTGCCTGATTTTCTAAATTTTTACAAAATTGCTGTAAAAATTACACAACTGAGGTAAAATAGCACAATTATAAATCCTGATCCCATAGAGGTATAAGCAGCAGTATACAGATAGAGCTGGCTGGAGAGGAGGTGTTTACATACTATATATCCTGATCCCATAGAGATAGCAGCAGTATATAGATAGACCTGGAGGGGAGGTGTTTACATACTATATATCTTTATCCCATAAAGATAGTAGCAGCAGTATACAGATAGAGCTGGAGGGGCCTAACAGTAAAACTCAAAGTAACAATTGAGGAGAAGGCTCTGACTATTTTACCCTCCTCATAGGTGTTTGTTTTCTCTTCAGTGCCTTAAAGGGATATTCTATGTTTTTTCTTATTTGACTATCCTATGGGGGCTGTAAAGTTAGTGTAGTTCATAATAATGTGTCTGTAACTGTGTTTGATGGTGGTCTCGCAATTCTTCTGTGATCTTTGCCCCAATGCTTATTTTTTGCAGTATTCAAAATGAGTATCGTCTCAGGATTTCCAAGGTTGCAGTACAGCCCGAGACATTACATCACTAGTCAGGTGTGCAAAGGGAGCCTGTCTGCTTCATTATGTGGGTAGACCAATGTGAGAAGCAGATCATTCTGCAGGGAATTGTAGTTTTTTAACAGCTGTAAGCACCCTGGTCAGAAAACACTGGTCTATTGTTCACAGCACAGCATGGAAGGCAGCTCACCTGTGCTTCAATGGGTGGGGTGGCTGATGTGTCGGAGGGAAAAAAAGTGACTTCACACTTACAAACAAGGTATCCTGGGATTTGTAGTTGGAGGGAGGGAACTCAAAAGGAAATAGCCATTTCACAAAAAGATAGCCAGAGGCACTTAGCCTAAGACAAGCATGGATCCTTCCTAAGCATGTCCATTACTGTCTGGCAGGTAAGTACTAAAGGCACCTTATGGTAGAGAACCCCTTTAAGGGCTCATGTAAAACTACATTGATTTGTCTTTCCTGTTCATATTTATCTTTACCAAAAAACAAAATAAATAAATATGGAGCAGATAGTGATATAGTGATATCCCGCATGTCCCCTATTACCTGTAATGACACCTGATTCCAGTATTTATAGTCAAATGGCCGATCTCACATCTGCTATAAAAGCCGCCGCTTCCTTGGCTCTCTCACTTACCTCCTCCCCCACTCCCTCACTTACTCGCTTTCTGCATAATCAATAGTCATTTCAGCCATCAGTCACTTGTGTCCTATACACCGCGCTCCTTCATCACAGCCTTTTATGCTATAGATTGTATATGATTACACCTGGCAGAAGGATTTATGGTCCCACTGGGTGATAAGTGATACTAACAGCCCAACAAAGGTGCACCGGGAGGTGAGTGCACCCTAAATGTCACCACAGACGGCGTCTCATGGCTCCGACACCATAGAAAGCTCTAGGGACTTATTATAAGATATGTTTATTGTATGCGCAGGATTGTGCCGTCATCTAACTGCATTGCACCAACTAACCCAAAAAATCACAACTAGAAAAGATTGAGTGCAGAGTTATGATCAATAATAAGAACCATGAGAAACCTCTGAATGCGCCATTTATCGCAAACAAGGCCCTTCACTATCTTTAAAGGGATACTCTGCCCCTAGACTGACTATCCCCTTTCTAAAGGATAGGGGATAAGATGTCTCATTGTAGGGGAGACGGGCCGCTGGAAGCCCGTGCGATCTACGGGCTGGCACCCCGGCGTTCTGAACATTATGTTTAGATCACTGGCTTAGGGTGGCCGAGGTCGTGACGTCACGCCCCCTCCCCTCCATTCATGACTATGGGAGGGGGTGTCACGCCCCCCTTCAATAGACATGAATGGAGGGGGGTGGCGTGACGGCCACCAAAATCCATGATGCCAGCCTGGAGATCACGGGGGGTCCCGGCAGCCCCCCCCCCCCCCCCAATCAGACATCTAATCCCCTATCCTTTTATCTTAAATACGACTCCAAATGCCCCAATTATGTAAGTAATGTCCTCATCTTATTGTGAATTTGAGTAAAATAGGAGAAGATCCCAACATATGGAGGCGCCACACACCAAGGTATTCTTCAAGACGTCAGTAGTTTGGCCAATAGCTTAACCTCTGCACATTCCTGGCTGCACACCGCATATGGAGAACTTAAAGAGAACCTGTCATAGCATCCAAAAAAAAAAAAATATTATGTTACTCAGGACCTAATCTATATCATGTACAGATATGTGTGTATATTTTAATGTGTCTAGCACCTATATTTCTCTTACAAATACATTCTTTCTGTTGCTCCCTTTCCTTGGTTTTTCATTCTGTGCTCTGGAGGGGTTGTGTCCTAACTCTGCATGACTCCTCCTCCTCCTCCCTGAGTCTGCTGTGCTGTGTTTCTTTATCCAAGAACTGCAGGCTGCTCTGTAACCCCCTCCTTTCTGTTTACATTCTAAAGTCTAATAGGACAGGAGTGAGCACAGAGGAGTGATAGTCCCGCCCTCACTTCCTGGACTTTGTCCGAGTCTGTGCTTTATCTGGGACCTAAAATGATGCTGTAACCGGACAGGATTATGTTCTGAAGGGTATGGGGATCCCTAGTGGTCTTTTTCATAAGCCATCATTTCTATACAAATAAGATAAAAAATTTTATGAAGTATTTTAGAAAGATTAATGTTTTAATGTTTTATTTTCTAGAGTTTCCCGATAAGATGTCTATTTATTCAAATGGACATTGAGCTTACATATGGCATATTTATACTGAATATTCACCAATAAACATAAATAATACATATATAATAATAGTAGTCACCTCCAAAGATTTTACATTCCACTTATCATGACCAGGGCCGACTCTGCCTATAGGCAAAATAGGCAGCTGCCTAGAGCTCCCTCTTGATAAAGGCGCCACTTTGCCTACAGCAAAAAACTTAGACAGTCAACATCCAAACCACTCGCTCAGCTATCAGCACCACCTTTGATACAGTGTGTCACTCCAGTATTAAGGTGGGGCATGTGAAATGGGCGGAGCTGGGTCAATGGGCGGAGTCAAGCGGGCGGCAAAATTAACTTTTGCTTAGGGTGACAAAAAAATCCTTGCATTAGCCCTGATTATGACTTCACTCCAGCAGAGAAATGGTTACCGAGCTGAACTTTCGCATTGACTGAAATATCCGGCACACGAGGGACTGCGACTATAATGTGGCATCTGCCTCCCACTTCACCGCAGATGTAATATGTGTTCCCGCAATAAAAGGTAATGCACTATTAAAGACTTAAGACGACGTCCATTAACACTATAGGCAGAAATCTACCCAATTTTATGACCTTTTATTGGCTAACGCAGAAGTGTCGGCCATTGATCTGCCTTACCACGGTTATTACTTTTAATATCGCAGCGCAACTTCGTCTCCTTCTCTATTTAACCGAGGATTAATGATAACGATTTAAGGGGGAAATTATAATCGCAGGATAAGGATTATTTACCAATAAACCGCTCTCGTTTTCTGCCATAATATTAGAAGCTCCGCGATGGTAATGTCATCGGGATGGAAAATGCATGACATATTAGGGGTTAATACACAACCCTATTAAATCTGTCTGAAATCAATCAAGCAGAAGGGGATGATCACACTCTCAATACGTTCCAGTTCAGTGTTTTCCAACCAGTGTGCCTCCAGCTGTTGCAAAACTACAACCTCCAGCATGCCCGGACAGCCAACGGCTGTCCGGGCATGCTGAGAGTTGTAGTTTTGCAACAGATGGAGGCCCGCTGGTTGGGAGACATTGTTCTACATAGTATGTTGTGAGTATTCCCAAAAGAGCCATGCAGGGATTTGCAATTGTTTAGTGCGACATCTGAAGCAACTGCGCATGCGCACAACATCTTTCATTAAGAAATGGCCTATAGTTGCCCCCACATTTGCACGTTAGGTTTGTGTGCATGCATGCATTTTTTTTAGAACCGACCCATAGTTGCTGCCACGTTTGCATGCCACCTTGTGTGTATGCGTGCCATATCTTTCTTCAAAAAACAACCTAATCTTGCCCCCTTGCTTGCGTGCCATGCTTCTGCGCATGCGCAACATCTCTCTATGAGAACCAACAAATTGTTGCTGCCACGTTTTCACGCCACGTTTGGGCGCATACACACACATCTCTTTTCGAGAACTGTCATACTGTAAAGCGAATGTTGTTATTCCATCTCTTGAGGTGCCATCATCCAACAATTACTTGAACGAAAAAAAGCCTCCCATTGTAATGACTGCAAGAGACCATAGAACTTCGGAGGAACCGGGAGTTTTCGTGGCGCTGATCGGGACAAAGACAATCCAGGTGCGCACGTCAAGATAAAATTCCTTTAATGACCAGAATGCAACGCGTTTCACTGCGCAAGCGCAGCTTCCTCAGGCATAGCAAGTGCACTTTTCATGCCTGAGGAAGCTGCGCTTGCGCAGTGAAACGCGTTGCATTCTGGTCATTAAAGGAATTTTATCTTGACATACGCACCTGGATTGTCTTTGTCCCGATCAGCGCCAAGAAAACTCCCGGTTCCTCCGAAGTTCTATGGTCTCTTGAAGTACACGCGGGAAGGCTGCACACGGGTCTCCGAATACATTGCTATTCACTAAGTGCTGTCCATTGTTGTGTATGTCGGCCCACATCCGGAGCGGGTAAGAGGCTATCGTGCCCCCTCTGTATTACTTCCATTCAGCACGTGTGATCCTCTACAGGGAGCGCCTTTTTGTTGCTTATATATACCATTGTAATGACTGGACCTGGATCTGCTTGTAGGGTTAAGTTTTCAGGTGTTTGGCCAAAGCATCATGTGTAGCCTGGCAATGCCTGGGCCATTCAGCAGCTGTGGACGACTAGTCAATGGTATTCAGCGTTGGCGTCCACACTGTTTGGCTTGGCTATAAAGGAGTTGACTTGTCTCACTTTATTGCCCGTGATGGGGAAATCTCTTTTAAACACTAGTTTTATTGCTTTTTGCTTATTCTTATCTCTGGTTGTTGTGACTTTGGCTTTTCATACGGTTAACTCTTTGTCTTCTGATTTCGATACTTTGCAGTCCTTTTGTTTTTTGACTTGGCTAGTTGTCCATTCTATATCTGTGTGTTTGTTAACTTCCTCTTTCCCGATCTGTTCCCCTTTTTTGTACTGTGTTTGTTTTGACTTGTCGCCCCTGCACTTAGTCCAGCGCAGGGACTGCCTCCAAGTTGTGAAATTGTTGCTTAGGACAATTATGCAAGTAAGCAGGGATAGTGAATATGTGGAAGAGCAGGATTGCACTATTCCCTGCCCAAACGTGACGTTACATCCATGAAAAAAATATTTTAAAAATGTGAGACAAGACCCTCTGAAGAATCTGGGGAAGAAAGGGAGGTAGACTCCAACAAATTAAAAAATGATATGTCCTAAAAAGAGCATTTGAAAGCTGCCCTGAAAAAAATAAAAAAAATACAGAATGGCCAACCAACAACGTTCGGTCTATGGGAAAGTACTGCTCCTTATTTCATACATTAAATTTTTTAACATACTTGAGGTCTACTGTTCATCAAATTAGTAATCTATATAGGGTTTTATGTGGGGTTATTTAGGACAATATGATTTTTGAGAGTTTTAGGTTGCATGGTTTTGATACTCATGAGGTGGGAGTTGTTTGCTTTGTATTGTTTGCACGCTTAAAAACAATAAAAAAGAAACCTGGTCAAAGAAATCCAAGACATTTCAAAGGGTTGTCTGGGAGAGGCAGGCGTCCCTCCAGGACATTTTCCTATAAACATAACATTTCTAAAATGCGCCTTCTAAATTTACTTTGAAATTCGCTGCCATTCTTCTTTTTTAGTCCTTCCTGATTTTCATCAAGTATTAAAGAAAAGGCTGAAATTCCCCTGAATCTAGAAGGTATCAAAGGAACGTCAGGTCTGTCATGTCAAAACCAAGAGCAAAAGACCTTGAGATTTTTGTTCTACCTGTTTTGTCAAAGTTACAAATTAAGAAATAGTGGTAAAGATTTCAGCCGGTGACACGCGCGGCGGCTTCTGGTGTCAGAAATTAAGAAATAAAGGTGACAAGGAAAAAAGTCTTGTCTTTTCCCTAAGATCTGTGTGCACTTCCACCTGGAATACCTTGTACTCATCCGGGACTGAACAATAAAGCTTGAGGATGCAAAATCCTTCCCGAAATCTTTTCATGTAGAAATGGAAGCCAAAAATATTCAATTTTATAAGTCAATGTCTCCAATAATTCATGGAGAATGTTTACACTCAAATACACAGCGGACATCTTGGATCTCATGTCCACCCACATTCGTTTTGTTATATTGCCCTTCTATCTGCTCTCGAGAGCTAAAGTCCTTGGTTTATACCACAGTGAACAGATATATATATATATATATATATATATATATATATATATATAAAGTCGGAAGCTACTAAGAGATAAAATAATGTACTCAAAATATGAAAAAAGCGGAGCACTCACCAGATGCCATTTTGCATCAATAAAATCTTTATTTTAATAACAGGTCCGGCTACAGGGGAGCAGACAAGATTGAGCGGTGGGGGGGTTCAAGGCAAAAAACCATATCACACTCAAAACGTTTCGCCAGGCCCCTGAGGGACCAGACAAAACGAAACAATTGTGATACAGTCTGCTGCCTGGAACTCCTCCACCCCCACTCTTGTCCCCCCCCCTGAGGGGCCTGATGAAGTGATAAGAGCACAAAACAGTCCGTTACCTGGAACTCCTCCCTCCAAACTTGTCCCCAACCCTAAGAGGCCTGACGAAGCACTACAAGCTCGAAGTTCTATGGTCTCTTGCAGTCATTACAATAGGAGGCCTTTTTTGTTCAAGTAATTGTTGGATGATGGCACCTCAAGAAATGGAATAACAACATTCGCTTTACAGTACGTCAGTTCTTGAAAAGAGATGTGTGCGTATGCGCCCAAATGTGGCGTGCAATCGTGGCAGCAACAATTTGTTGGTTCTCATAGAGAGATGTTGTGCATCCGCAGAAACATGGCATGTGGCAACATTAGGTAACTGTACCTGTTGTTGAAATAAAGACAACATCTGGTGAGTGCTCCGCTCTTTTCATCTTTTCTCATTTATTTGCTATTACAGAGTTATATAGTGCTGAAACACCCGGGGAGTGTTTCTGAATCAAGGACGGCACGAAGAGAGTTAATGAAGCTAATCAAGTTACTTATGTGTTGGAGATTTGAAGCTGAGCAGTGCCGAGATCTTTTCTTCTTGGTGTAATGTGATACATATAAAATAATGTTCTCAAGAGGGATTTTGGTTCTTTGAATGTGAGACAAGGGTAGCAGAGTTAGTCTAGTTACTGATATACTTCACTTACCTGTGTTGGTGTCTGGTATCGCATTTCTTTGCCTCCCCCCGGAAATGTATTTTCTGCAGCATACAAAATGAGTGTTATCGCGGAGCTTTCCCAGCTTGCTGTTCGTCCCAAGACAATACATCCCAAGCCAGGTGCTTAAAGGAGGCTTGGCTGCGCCCTCTGTTGTGTGTAAAGCCGGCTCCCTGATGACATTACCAGCGCACATGTGCATTTATCATTACACAGATCCACAGCTTGTGTGTCAGGTCCAGCAAGTCATGTGATCAAAGAGAACATGGCTGTACTGCAATGGGTGGGGCGACCGATGTGTGGGAGGAAAATAAGTCACCTCCCACCTTAAAACAAAGGATTCTGGGGATTGTAGTCTGAGGGAGGCCACAGAAACTGAAAGTAGTCAGTTCCCAAAAACAAGCCAGCAGTCTGATGGGGGACACAGGACACGGCCATTTACCACCAACACAAGCACAGATCCTCGGTAAGCATGTCCGTTACTGTATGACACTTAAGTCACCTTATGCTGGAGAACCCATTTAAAATAAAAGTTTTGAGTATCTCGAAAACCAACATTCCTGGTTCTTCTTTTCCTTGATATCTGCCAATGGAAGAGACATGGGAGGACACCCTACCCATTACCCATTGGATAGTGGGCATATTTGGCTGATTCTAATGCATATGGCCAACTTTACTCCCCTCCCCGGACAGGTATGGGAAAGTCTGGAGGAAGATCTGTCAGGTGGACAATTATTCTGTCAACAGCTATAAAGATGTATGTGTTCCTTTCGGCACGGATGAAACAATTATTTTTTTTAAACTATTACAAAAGAACAACACTATACATGATAACAAAAGATAGCAACCATATTAAACGAGTACTCCGCCCCTAGACATCGTATCCCCTATCCAAAGTATAGGGGATAAGATGTCTGATCACTGGGGTCCCGCCACTGGGGCTTGGGCACCGGAGGCTTGTGACGTCACGGCCACACCCCACTCATGAAGTCACTGCGACGCTCCCTCAATGCAAGTCTATGGGAGGGGGAGTGATGGCCGTCATGCCACTTCCCATAGACTTGCATTGAGGGGGTGCGGGTGTGATGCCATGAGCCTCCTCATCACCAGTCATCCAGCACAGAGAAAAATTTGTTCCATGCATCGGATGTATGGGGTGCCGCAGCCAAGATCACGGGGGACCCCAGCGGCGGGACCCCTGCAATCAGACATCTTATCCCCTATATATTGGATAGTTGATAAAATGTCTAGGGGTGGAGTACCCCTTTAAATAGTGATGAGCTGCAATGCCAGCCATTACCCGTGGTCATGAGTTGTAGTGTAAGAGGGAAATTAGTGACCCCCTTTCTCTAATCATACCCAGCCCCGTTATGTTAGCCCTGTTTGGATCACCCACACCACAGCTTTTTTTAATGCAATTTTTCCCCTCTTTAAATTGTATTTTGCTAAAATTCTAAAAGGATTTAATGAGAAGGTTATCGTGTTTATTCCTAGCGAGAATGTTTCTGATGTTACACGAGGTTACGGAATACGGGGACAACGGCCATTAACACATTCTGGTGTCGGCTATGGCAGTAAAACCCAACTTTGCAAATAATTTATTGAAAGAAAGCCTTAAAAAAGCATCCGGTCTAATTTACTGTATGTGCTTCATCAGTTGGACATGTGCATGGTAAAGTGGGAGCAGTTACCTCCGTACCCGACGCAGCCTCCGACAAACTAAGTTGGTAAACTATCTAACATGATTCCAATTAGGGAAGTCACCGCGCCGGCGATCTCAGAGCTGCCCTATAAAATATCATCATTACAGCTGGTAAGAGATGGTCAGGACAATTGTCCAGGGACTAAGCGCTAAAACACTTCCAAATTAAAAGAATAATCTTTCTCTTTTTATTTTTTATTTTCTGAAAGTCATACAATGGCGCGCATACATTTAACCTTTACTTCTTACTAAGTTTATTTAATAAGAAATTGAACAAAGCGCTCAGGAAACGGTCTCACTTTTCTTCTATGGATTTTTGGGCCCTGAACAATTTTCATTGAAAAACATATTTGCTTTAATTTTGGAATTGATTTTTTTTTTCATCTTTTATAGAGAACGGTAAGGCTGCGGTTTTAATTATTTATGCCCCTTTTCTGTAAAAAATAAATGATAGCTCAAACATAAAAGGGGAGATGGCGACTCCTGCATCAGGCGGTACAATAGGTGACTTCTCTTTATCCAGTAGTTGATGAGTCATACGAGAGAATAAATTGCGCCAAACACCTCAAACAAAACAATTCATTAAAGATTTCCCATGTGGTAAGCCGCCAAGTTTTCCGGTTGCATAAGGCAGAAATCTGTTCTCCAACCATGATGAGAAATGATTCTATATTATTCAATTCAATGTAAAAACCCAAAGTTTCCGATTTAAGACTTCTTTAGCAATGATGGGGGCGGCAAATAAGAAGTTGTTCTCTTCGGAAACAAAATCCTCCAACCTTTGCCATTTCCAGGTCTAGAGGCGTAACTTGTAGCTTCTTGGCCTGATGCAAAATATGCAACTGGACCTCGTGTGTCATTTATTATACTGTTCTCTTATGGGGCAGATGTGCCTTGGGGCCCCCTTAGGCACCAGGGCCCCCGTACGGATGCTACTTCAGCACCTTTTATGGTTACACCCCTGACCAGGTCACTTCTATTTCTCCAAAAATAATATCTCACAATCACTATCCCCTCTAAGACCAAGGGCATTTACTGTATGCCCTCATCCCACTCCTCTTATATGACGTGGGGTCACCCGCTGACCCCGCGTCATAGCAGGGTGGTCCCGATGGCTCTCAGCAGCCAGGACCCGTGGCTAATACCGGACATCTTGGATTGCAGTGATGTCAGGCATTAACACCTTAGATGCCATGATCAAAGTTTATTGCGGCATTTGAAATAGAGAAAAATGTATCCCGGCAACTCAGGGGAGCTGATTGGGACAACCACGGTGAGTCCACAGTGTCCCGATCAGCTTAGAGGACGGTGATAGGGCCCTTACCTGCGTCCTCGCCATCCGATCATTCCTAGAATGCTCCAGCCCTGCTCTGCATGGAGTTTAATGATTGGATGTAATAGTCCCCTATGGGCACTATAAAATGGTGTAGAAAAAGTATAAAAAATGTTTTAATAAATGTCATTTTACCCCTTTCCCTAAAAAAAAGTTTGAATCACCCCCTTTTCTCATTTAAAAAAAATAAATAATATGCCGCGTGCATAAATGTCCGAACTATGAAAATATAATGTTCATTAAACCACACGGTCAATGGCGTACATGTAAAAAAAAAATCCAAAGTCCAAAATTGCGTATTGTTTGGTCACTTTGTAAAACCTAAAAAAATGTATAAAAAGCAATAAAAAAAAATGTACCATCAAAACAAAAATGGTACCAACAAAAAATTCAGATCACGGCGCAAAAATATTGCCCTATAAAGCCCTGTATGCAGAAAATAAAAAGATGTTATAGGGGTCAAAATATGACAAATTTAAACATACTACTTTTGGTGCATGTAGTTATAAGTTTTCTAAAGTAGTAAAATAAAATAAAACCTATATAAATGAGGTATCCTTGTAACCGTATGGACCTACCGAATAGAGATAAGGTGTCATTTTTACTGAAAAGTGCACTGTGTAGAATCAAAAGCCCCTATTTTTTTCTTGTTTCGCCGTAGATTTTGTGGTGAAATAATTGTAATGTAATGTAATTACAAAGTAAAATTGGTGGCGCAAAAAACAAGCCCTTATATGGGTCTGTAGGTGGAAAGCTAAAAGGGCTATCATTTTTAGAACGTGAGGAGGAAAGAATGAAAGTGCAAAAATTAGAAAAGGTGTGGTCCTGAAGGGGCGAGGTTCTAGGTACTTAGCATATCCTGACCCCTTGGTGAAGAAGGGACAGACTCATAAAATAAGACGTCCAAGAGGCATTTTGGATGCATAGGCTACAGTTGTTGGAACCATTCTCCTGAGAGGGGCGATGTGTCCTGTGCAGCCACACCGGTCACTAAGGCCGGGGTCAGGATTCGGCAGGCTGGAGGTGGATCATCTGTGTAAGAGAGGGATTGGCGTGGACCATGTCTAAGTTGCTACTGGTTTTCACCAGAGCCCGCCGCAAAGCAGGATGGACTTGCAGCGGCGGTAGCAACCAGGTCGTATCCACCGGCAACGGCTCAACCTCTCTGACTGCTGAGATAGGCACTGTACAAGGGATTAGACAAGAGCAGAGTCGGACGTAGCAGAAGGTCAGGGCAGGCAGCAAGGATCGTAGTCAGGGGCAACGGCAAGAGGTCTGGAACACAGGCTAGGAACACACAAGGAACGCTTTCACTGGCACAATGGCAACAAGATCCGGCAAGGAAGTGCAGGGGATGTGAGGTGTTATAGAGAAGTGCACAGGTCAAGACACTAATTAAAACCCATGCGCCAATCAGTGGCGCACCGGCCCTTTAAATCGCAAAGACCCGGCGCGTGCGCGCCCTAGGGAGCGGGGCCGCGCGCGCCGGGACAGCACAGACGGAGAACGAGTCTGGTAAGCGGGTCGGGATGCGCACCGCGAGCGGGCACGTCCCGCATCGCGAATCGCATCCCGGCTGGGGACATTATCGCAGCGCACCCGGTCAGCGGGTCTGACCGGGGCGCTGCGAACAGGAGAACGCCGTGAGCGCTCCGGGGAGGAGCGGGGACTCGGAGCGGCGTAACAGTACCCCCCCCCCCCCTTGGGTCTCCCCCTCTTTTTAGAACCCGAAAACTTGTGGATAAGGTCCTTGTCAAGGATGTTGTCCTCGGGTTCCCATGACCTCTCCTCTGGGCCGCAATTCTCCCAATCTACAATATTTTTTTTTTTTTATCTCTGACCGTCTTGGATGCCAGAATTTCTTTAACCGAGAAGATGTCAGAGGACCCGGAGACAGGAGTAGGAGCAACAACCTTAGGAGAGAAGCGGTTAAGGATGAGTGGTTTAAGGAGAGAGACATGAAAAGCATTAGGAATACGGAGAGAAGGAGGAAGAAGGAGTTTGTAGGAGACAGGGTTGATTTGGCATTTGACTTTAAAAGGACCAAGATAACGTGGTCCCAGTTTATAACTGGGGACACGAAAGCGGACATACTTGGCGGAGAGCCACACTTTGTCTTTAGGAGAAAAGACAGGAGGAGTTCTTCTTTTTTTGTCGCCATGTTTCTTCATCCGGGATGAGGCCTGTAGGAGAGATTTTTGAGTCTCTTTCCAGATGGTGGAGAGTGAGTCACCTCATCAACAGCGGGCAAACCAGAAGGCGTGGGAGTGGGGAGGGGGGAAGAGGGTGACGGCCGTACACCACAAAGAATGGGGATTTAGCGGAGGACTCAGAGACTTTGAAATTGTACGAGAATTCGGCCCATGGTAGGAGATCGGCCCAGTCATCCTGGCGGGAGGAAACAAAATGTTGCAAATAGTCACCAAGAACCTGATTAATTCTTTCCACTTGCCCATTGGATTGGGGATGATAAGAAGACGAGAAGTTTAATTTGATTTTAAGCTGATTACAGAGGGCCCTCCAGACTTTTGACACATATTGAACGCCTCTATCCGAGACGATATGCGTGGGAAGCCCGTGAAGGCGAAAAATGTGCACAAAAAATTGTTTCGCCAACTGAGGCGCAGAAGGAAGACCTGGAAGAGGAATACAATGTGCCATCTTAGAAAAACGATCAACGACCACCCAAATAACTGTGTTGCCATGGGATAAAGGTAAGTCTGTAATAAAGTCCATAGCAATCTGAGACCATGGTCGCTCAGGAACAGGCAGAGGATGGAGGAGACCGGCAGGCTTCTGGCGAGGAGTCTTGTCCCGGGCACAGACTGTACAAGCCCGAACAAAATCAGCAACATCTGTTTCCAGGGTAGGCCACCAATAAAAACGAGAGATGAGCTGGACGGATTTCTTGATGCCAGCATGGCCGGCGAGGTGTGAGGAGTGTCCCCACCTGAGAATCCTGAGGCGCTGGCGTGGAGAGACGAAGGTCTTCCCTGGAGGAGTTTGTCTGATGGAAGCTGGAGAAGCGGAGATCAGACAGTCAGGAGGAATAATGTGATGCGGGGAGGCTTCCATTTCAGAGGCATCCGAGGAACGAGAGAGAGCGTCAGCCCTAATGTTCTTGTCAGCGGGACGAAAATGAAACTCAAAGTTAAAATGGGCAAAGAACAACGACCACCTAGCCTGGCGAGGGTTCAGCCGTTGGGCAGACTGAAGATAAGAGATATTCTTGTGATCGGTGTATATAATAACTGGGTATTTGGACCCCTCCAGCAGGTGCCTCCATTCCTCGAGAGCCAGTTTTATGGCCAGTAGTTCTCGATCCCCAATGGAGTAGTTTTTCTCCGCCGGAGAAAAGGTCCTAGAAAAGAAACCAAAAGTAACAGCATGTCCGGAAGAATTTTTCTGTAGGAGTACAGCTCCAGCTCCCACCGAGGAGGCGTCTACCTCCAGTGAGAAGGGTTTAGATGGATCAGGTCTGGAGAGTATGGGAGCAGAAGAAAAGGCAGTTTTGAGACGGTGGAACGCCTCTTCCGCTTGAGGAGGCCAGGACTTAGGGTTGGCGTTTTTCTTGGTTAGGGCCACAATTGGGGCCACAATAGTGGAAAAATGTGGAATAAACTGTCTGTAGTAATTGGCAAACCCCAAGAAACGTTGGATAGCTCGGAGTCCGGAGGGGCGTGGCCAATCCAATACGGCTGATAGTTTGTCCGGGTCCATTTGGAGTCCCTGGCCAGAGACTAAATATCCTAGGAAGGGAAGAGATTGACATTCAAAGAGACATTTTTCCATTTTGGCATATAACTGATTGTCCCGAAGTCTCTGAAGAACCATGCGGACATGCTGGCGGTGTTCTTCTAGGTTGGAAGAAAAAATCAAAATATCGTCCAGGTAGACCACAACACAGGTATATAAAAGATCACGAAAAATTTAATTTACAAAGTCCTGGAAGACGGCAGGGGCGTTGCAAAGCCCAAAAGGCATAACCAAATATTCAAAGTGTCCATCTTTGGTGTTAAATGCGGTCTTCCACTCGTCTTCCTCCCTGATGCGGATGAGATTATATGCACCTCTTAAATCCAATTTGGTAAAGATGTTGGCGCCACGTAGGCGATCAAAGAGTTCCGAGATAAGAGGTAGGGGATAGCGTTTTTTTATAGTGATTTTATTAAGTCCGCGGTAATCAATGCAAGGTCGTAAGGAGCCGTCTTTTTTGGAGACGAAGAAGAATCCAGCTCCAGCAGGGGAGGAAGACTTGCGGATAAATCCCCTTTTTAAATTTTCTTGGATGTACTCTGTCATAGCATGTGTTTCCGGAGCAGATAGAGGATAGATTCTGCCCCGGGGTGGAGTAGTACCAGGGAGGAGATCAATAGGACAGTCATAAGGCCTGTGAGGAGGCAAAGTCTCTGCTTGTTTTTTGCAAAAAACATCAGCATAGTCCAGATAGGCCTTAGGGAGACCAGGTATCGGAGGAGCCATAGGGTTTTGACTGACAGGACTGGGAGCAGACATAAGACACTTTTTGTGGCAAGTATTACCCCAGTTCTTGATCTCCCCGGTGGTCCAATCGAGGGTAGGGGAATGGCGTTGAAGCCAAGGTAGTCCAAGAAGAATTTCAGAAGTGCAGTTAGAGAGGACCAGAAATTCAATCTTTTCATGATGGGGTCCAATGCACATTAAGAGGGGTTCCGTGCGGTAACGCACAGTACAGTACTGACGTGGAGGTCGGATAGGACAATCCTTCAAGAAGTGTTCGGCACTGGCACAGTACAGGCATAGGTTCTGAATGCGGCGGCGTGTTCTCTCTTGAGGTGTCAGACGAGACCGGTCTACTTGCATAGCCTCCACGGCAGAAGGCACAGGAACAGATTTCAGCGGACCAGAGAAGAGAGGAGCCGGGGAGAGAAACTGCCTCGTGCGAACAAAGTCCATATCCTGGCGGAGCTCCTGACGCCTTTCGGAAAAACGCATGTCAATGCGGGTGGCCAGATGAATAAGTTCATGCAGGTTAGCAGGGATTTCTCGTGCGGCCAGCACATCTTTGATGTTACTGGATAGGCCTTTTTTGAAGGTCGCGCAGAGGGCCTCGTTATTCCAGGACAATTCGGAGGTGAGAGTACGGAATTGGATGGCGTACTCGCCCACAGAAGAATTACCCTGGACCAGGTTCAGCAGGGCAGTCTCAGCAGAAGAGGCTCGGGCTGGTTCCTCGAAGACACTTCGAATCTCCGCGAAGAAGGAGTGTACAGAGGCAGTGACAGGATCATTGCGGTCCCAGAGCAGTGTGGCCCATGACAGGGCTTTCCCAGACAGAAGGCTGAGCACGAAAGCCACCTTTGACCTTTCAGTTGGAAATTGGTCCGACATCATCTCCAAATGCAGGGAACATTGCGAGAGAAAACCACGGCAAAGTTTAGAGTCCCCATCAAACTTGTCCGGCAATGATAAACGGAGGCTGGATGCGGCCACTCGCTGCGGAGGAGGTGCAGGAGCTGGCGGAGGAGATGGTTGTTGAAGCTGTGGTAGAAGCTGCTGTAGCATCACAGTCAGTTGAGACAGCTGGTGGCCTTGTTGCGCTATCTGTTGCGACTGCTGGGCGACCACTGTGGTAAGGTCAGCGACAACTGGCAGCGGGACCTCAGCGGGATCCATGGCCGGATCTACTGTCAGGATTCGGCAGGCTGGAGGTGGATCCTCTGTGTCAGGGAGGGATTGGCGTGGACCGTGTCGGTGGACTGTTTCTAAGTTGCTACTGGTTTTCACCAGAGCCCGCCGCAAAGCGGGATGGACTTGCAGCGGCGGTAGCAACTAGGTCATATCCACCGGCAACGGCTCAACCTCTCTGACTGCTGAGATAGGCGCGGTACAAGGGATTAGACAAGAGCAGGGTCGGACGTAGCAGAAGGTGAGGGCAGGCAGCAAGGATCGTAGTCAGGGGCAACAGCAAGACGTCTGGAACACAGGCTAGGAACACACAAGGAATGCTTTCACTGGCACAATGGCAACAAGATCCGGCAAGGAAGTGCAGGGGAACTGAGGTATTATAGGGAAGTGCACAGGTGAAGACACTAATTAAAACCCATGCGCCAATCAGTGGCGCACCGGCCCTTTAAATCGCAAAGACCCGGCGCGCGCGCGCCCTAGGGAGCGGGGCCACGCGCGCCGGGACAGCACAGACGGAGAACGAGTCTGGTAAGCGGGTCGGGATGCGCACCGCGAGCGGGCGCATCCCGCATCGCGAATCGCATCCCGGCTGGGGACATTATCGCAGCGCACCCGGTCAGCGGGTCTGACCGGGGCGCTGCGAACAGGAGAACGCCGTGAGCGCTCCGGGGAGGAGCGGGGACCCAGAGCGCTCGGCGTAACAGCCGGACTAACTCAAGACTGGGTCACAGAAACTATGGAGAGGTCAATACTGTGGACAGAAAGGACATCTGCACTCCAATTGGCAGGCATTAGCTATGAGGTTGGTGGCCAGTGTGCATGGAGATCCCTTTAGGCCTGACATTAGTTTCTAATTGTTCTCCTGCCGGCTTTATGTGGACTCCAGAGCTGCATGTATTCCCTTGATTCTGGATTTCCTATGCTCCTACTTAAAGAACCTCTACACTTCACTTCCATTAATGCATCACTCCATACTGTCCAGGTTCATTATAAGGTGGGAGTCCTACTCTAAGGATCTTCTTCCTAGTCCATCAGCTTCCCAGTAGTCCTGGGCTCCATTGAATGGTCATCTGGCTATCTGCAGCCTAGGGGCGCCCATACATCTTATACTTAAGTTGGATAATTCAATCATCACCAGCTTTGACCTTCTATAAATCGGGTGTCTGGGGATAGCCAAGGTGGATCAACGTTAATGTCTAGAGGAGATCTCCAATTGGGAGTCCCGTACCAGAGCATCCTTTCTTAAGATCTGGCACCCATGGAAGACGTTTTGGAGTTTTGACTGGAGCACCTTACATCTCTATGATGCCCTTTTAGTCTGCATATGGGTTACAATGTCCCCCTTCTCCCCTCCCTTCTTGTGCATACCCGGGAGACACCATTAAGCCTGATCTACCATTAATCCTAATACATTGTTTGTTAGTTATGTTTCCCGTCCCATGTTCTCCCACCTGATAATTTCATAGTTATTGTATTTGTACCTCGCCAATAAGACAATGCTGTACTGGATATTGGAATTGGATATAAAAATGATAAACATTCTAAACTTCTCCCCTCCAGTCCCAGCTGCTGAGTCTATGCTCCTGCCCCCCCCCCCCACTAGTTTCTGTTTCTTTCAGGTTCCGTGTCATACTGACCCCACTGGACTTGCCTGCTCAGCCAATCGGTGACAGAGGTGACATACCACCGCAGACACCGGATTTGATTAGGATTTTTTAGCACAGTGTTTGGCCATGTGATCATGTCTATAGTCATTGTCCACATTCAGTAGCTCCTGCTATCATGAATGATGTTGGGGTTGTTGTCCAGTTGAGGAAAAAAAAAAATGGCTATGCAACGGTTATAGACGGTTTTTCTTCCCTCAACTGGACAACAACCCCAACATCATTCATGATAGCAGGAGAACCAAACACTGTCAACCAGGTCTCCATTTATAGTAGATCCTAACACTGCGTGTTTCTGGGCATAGGACCCCCTTTGTCAGGTGTTCTGGCAAAGGTGCTCCTATGCCCAGAAATGTGTAGTGTTTGGGTCTACTGTAAACAGATTCTTGTGATATTATCTATCTTCCCTCAACTGGACAACTGTATCATTTGGCGGTTCGTCCTTTGTTCTGATACCCAGAAGGCTGCACACCTATGCTCTGCCTGCATAGTGGCTAGTGGCTGAGTCTGTTACACAACCAGAAAAGGTCAGAAGATACCCTAGAGCAGCGGTTCCCAACCTGGGGTAAAATTACCCCAGGGGTACTTAGCAGTTCTCTTGTGGGGGTACACAGAAAAAATATGTAATGGCGGTCGCAGTCACTGGTCACTGCTTTTAAATTGGCCATGGACCTGCAGAGAAATGAGCAGTATTTGCTGGTACTAGCTGACTTTGCTGCCCCAAGGAACAGAAGGACAGCAGAGGAGAAGCACGGGCATCGGGGTTATGTGGACAGTAACTCCTGCATCAGCTTCGGTGCTCCATTGTTCCTCTGAATCAGGTCTCTACTGCTATAGGACATAGCAGAATGTCCCTAGAGGGTGAAGAAGTGTAGCACCAATGTGGGGCAGTATGGGTAACTACAACTATATTGGGGCAGTGTGGGGCCTACAATTTTATTGGGGGTAGTGTGGGGGATTACATCTATATGGGGCAGTGTGTGGGGGCCTATAACTACTTGGTTCACAGAGGGGGCATACATCAATTTTATTGGGGGTAGTATGGGGACTTACAACTATATGGGGCAGTTTGGGGGGTTACAACTATATTGGGGCAGTGTTGGGGGCTACAACTATATTGGGGCATTGTGGGAGAGTACATCTATATAGGACAGTGAGGGGACCTACAACTACTTGGTTCACACAAGGGGCATAGAACAATATGGGGGCAGCATAGAGACCTACAATTATATGGGGGGGCAGTGTGGGGGCCTACAATAATGTGGGGAATGTGTAGGTGCCTACATCTATATAGGGCATTGTGGGAGCCAACAATAATATTTGTAATGTGTAGGTGCCTACAACTATATGGGGGCAGTGTGGGGGCCTACAATAATATGGGGAATGTGTAGGGGCCTAAATCTATATAGGGCAGTGTGGGGGCCAACAATAATATTTGTACTGTGTAGGTGCCTACATCTATATAGGGCAGTGTGGGGGCCAACAATAATATTTGTACTGTGTAGGTGCCTACATCTATATAGGGCAGTGTGGGGGCCAACAATAATATTGGTAATGTGTAGGTGCCTACAACTATATGGGGGCAGTGTGGGAGCCTACAATAATATTGGTAATGTGTAGGTGCCTAAAACTATATGGGGGCAGTGTGGGGGGGCTGCAACTATATTGGGGCATTGTGGAGGACTACATCTATATAGGACAGTGTTGGGCCCTACAACTACTTGGTTCACAGAGGGGACATAGAATAATATGGGGGCAGTATAGAGACCTACAACTATAATGTAGATTTAGTGGCTGTTACTGAGACATGGTTTAATGAAAGTAATGACTGGGACATATTCATACCAGGGTACTCTTTATACAGAAGAGACAGAGAAGGCAAGAAAGGTGGAGGAGTGGCCCTATATGTGAAATATAGCATAAAATCTAACCTAATACAAGTTAGTGAGGCCAAAATAGAGTCAGTTTGGGTTACGTTGCAGTTTGGTAATCATGCAGTACCTCGTGTAGGTGTGATATACAGACCACTTGGCCAAGTTATAGAACTAGATGATCTACTAGTTGAAGAAATAGCTAAAATGACAATGAAAGGAGAAGTTATCATTATGGGAGACTTCAATCTTCCGGATATAAACTGGAAAACCAAAATAGTTGTTACGCCGAGCGCTCCGGGTCCCTGCTCCTCCCCAGAGTGCTTGCGGCATTCCCCTCTCTGTAGCGCCCGGGTAAGACCTGCTGACCGGGAGCGCTGCACTGACACTGCCGGCGGGGATGCGATTCGCATAGCAGGACGCGCCCGCTCGCGAATTGCATCACAAGCTACTCACCTGTCCCGGTCCCTGGCTGTCACGTCCTGGCGCGTGCGGCTCCGCTCCTTAGGGCGCGCGCGCGCCAGCTCTCTAAGATTTAAAGGGCCAGTGCACCAATGATTGGTGTCTGGCCCAAATTAGTCTAATTAGCTTCCAACTGCTCCACATCCATATAACCTCACTTCCACTTCCCTGCTTTGCCGGATCTTGTTGCCCTTGTGCCTAGAGAAAGCGTTTCCTGTGTTTGCCATACCAGTGTTTCCAGACCTTCTGCTATCACCATTGACTACGAACCTTGCCGCCTGCCCTGACCTTCTGCTACGTCTGACCTCGCCTCTGTCTAGTCCTTCTGTCCCACGCCTTCTCAGCAGTCAGCGAGGTTGAGCCGTTGCCGGTGGATACGACCTGGTTGCTACCGCCACAGCAAGACCATCCCGCTTTGCGGCGGGCTCTGGTGAATACCAGTAGCAACCTAGAACCGGTCCACCGGTACGGTCCACGCCAATCCCTCGCTGACACAGAGGATCCACATCCAGCCTGCCGAGTCCTAACAATAGTCAGTTCTGCCAGGAGTACAGATATTCTAAGTTCCCTACTGGGATTATCTCTACAACAAGTGGTTGAGGAGCCGACCCGGAGGGAGGACATTTTGGATTTGGTACTCAGAAATGGGGATTTGGTATATGATGTTATTGTTGGTGAAAGCTTGTGATCTAGTGATCCCCAATCAGTGTGGTTTAATATAAGAACAGTGAAGGAGTCACACCACACAAAAACAAAAGTTTTAGATTTTAGAAAAACAGACTTTTCAAAAATGAGATTAGTCATAAATGAGTCCCTATCAGACTGGAACAGATTACAAGGAGTCCAGGAGAAATGGGACTACTTAAAAGATGCATTATTGAAGGTAGTGGAAAATTGCATTAGACTTGTCAGTAAAAGGAAGAGACGACTGTGGTACTCAGCAGAAGTGGCCAAAATCATAAAAAACAAAAAGCTGCATTTAGTAATTATAAAACAACTCAGAGCAATGAAGATAGGGAAATCTACAAGACTAGGCAGAAAGAAGCCAAGCAAGTTATAAGAACTTCTAAAGCGCAGGCAGAAGAAAAACTAGCTCAGTCTATGAAAAAAGGGGATAAGACATTCTTCAGATATATAAATAAAAAAGAAAATTAAATAAAAAAGAAAATTAAAACAAGAAATAACTAAATTAAAAACAAAGGAAGGAAGGTATGTAGAAGGAATAACGGGTTAGCCGACTGTCTTAATGATGACTTACAGAAGAAAAAGAAGGAAAAGGACCTCAATTAGGGAGGAAGACTAATTAATCATTTGATGCATGTGTCTTTACAGAGGAAGAGGTTCTACGTTTGCTGTCTAAAGTGAAGACAAATAAGTCACATGGGCCTGATGGGATACACACAAATATATTAAAAGAACTTAGTGGTGTACAAGCAAAATTGTTACCAGATTTATTTAACCAATTACTGGTAACAGGAGTCATCCCGGAAAATGGGAAATTGGCAAATGTCGCGCCCATTCACAAGAAAGGTAGTAGGAAGGAATCAGGCAGCTATAGGCCAGTAAGTCTGACATTAATAATGGGGAAATTAATGGAAACCCTACTAAAGGATAGGATTGTGGAACATCTAAAATCCCATGGATTGCAAGATGAAAAACAACATGGGTTTACTTCAGGGAGATTATGTCAAACTAATCTTATTGACTGGGTGACTAAAATAATAGATGGCGGAAGGGCAGTAGACATCGCATATCTTGATTTTAGGCTTTTGACACTGTCCACATAGAAGACTTATCAATAAACTACAGTCATTGAGCTTGGACTCCATATTGTTGAGTGGATTAGGCAGTGGCTGAGTGACAGACAACAGAGGGTTGTAGTCAATGGAGAATATTCAGAGCAAGGACTTGTTACCAGTGGGGGCCTCAGAGATCTGTACTGGGACCAATATTGTGTAATATCTTCATTAGTGATATTACAGAAGGTCTCGATGGCTTTGGTCTTTTTGCTGATGACACAAAGATATGTAACAGGGCTGATGTTCCTGGAGGGATCCGCCAATTGAAAAAGAATTTAGGAAAACTAGAAGAATGGTCAGAACTCTGGAAACTGAAATTGAATGTGTATAGGTGCAAGATAATGGACCTGGGGCGTAATAGCCCTCGGACAGAATATAGAACATGTGACACAATCCTGACCTCAGTATCTGAGGAGAGGGATTTAGGAGTAATTATTTCAGAAGACTTAAAGGTAGGCAGACAATGTAATGGAGCAGCAGGAAACGCTAGCAGAATACTTGGATGTATAGGGAGAGGTATAAGGAGTAGAGAGAAGTGCTCATGGGTGTATAGGGAGAGGTATAAGCAGTAGAAAGAGGGAGGTGCTCATGGGTGCATAGGGAGAGGTATAAGCAGTAGAAAGAGAGAAGTGCTCATGCCGCTGTACAGAACACTGGTGAGACCTCACTTGGAGTATTGTGCGCAGTACTGGAGGCCGTATCTCCAGAAGGATATAGATTCTCTAGAGAGAGTTCAGAGAAGATACTAAACTAGTACATGGATTGCAGGATAAAACTTACCAGGAAAGGTTAAAGGACCTTAACATGTATAGAAGAAAGAAGAGACAGAGGGATATGATAGAGACTTTATATACATTAAGGGAATCAACACGGGAAAGGAGGAGAAGATAAAAGTAAAATAAGAGAATAAAAACTACCACAAGAGGACATAGTGTTATATAGAGGACATAGTTATAAATTAGAGGGGGGAGATTTCTGCAGTAATATCAGGAAGTATTACTTTACTGAGAGAGTAGCGGATGCATGGAAGGTATAAGGCTAACCTTTATATAAGATAGGGCTAGGTATAAGGCTATCCTTCATATAAGATAGAGATAGGTATAAGGCTATCCTTCATATAAGATAGGGAAAGGTATAAGGCTATCCTTCATATAAGATAGGGAGGGATAGGTATAAGGCTATCCTTTATATAAGATAGAGATAGGCATAAGGCTATCCTTCATATAAGATAGAGATAGGTATAAGGCTATCCTTCATATAAGATAGGGCCAGGGACTATTGATAGGATTCCGATTATTGGGCAGACTAGATGGGCCAAATGGTTCTTATCTGCCGACACATTCTATGTTTCTATGTTTCTACATGAGGACAGTGTGGGGGCCTACAATTATATGGGGAATGTGTAGGGTCCTACAACTATATGTGGGCACAGTGTGGTCATACAACTATATTGGGGTATTATGGGGGCCTACAACTATACGGGGTACAATTTTTGGAAATGGGCTGCTAAGAGGTACCACTGCCCCAGAGGGTCTCCCTTCTCCCATTTTTCTCTGTATATCAGACGTATTGCCCTATGAGGAGCTCTGCTTCTTTTTGTCTTAGATATACATTGGTCATGAATAATATGGTGCCCTGGTCTCCCATGGATGTAGATTGCTCCGGTATTTCTATCTCACCGCAGGAAATATTACACGGCAGAATAGCTGCCATATTTCTGTGAATTTCCTTGTTGTTTCATTTGACGGACCCTTGTACACAGCCTATATTTGTCTCAACAATATGAAGATTGTCTAAATACCTGCTGCAATAGTATAATGAAAGGCTTCTCGTGTGACGAAGAACAAGTCGGGGATAAGAGGTCTTATTTCTCACTTACTGTAAATGCCTTTGGTTATTTGCCTCAAAATCACTTTCTCGACGGTTGTAATTTCTTGTTGTAAGTAACAAGATACAGTTTAGAGAGAAGAGAATTACGTGCGTTCCGTAGAGGCGAGAACGCGTTGTGTAGAAAATGATTCATGCACTCTGTGTAAGTAGGAACATGCTCTTTCATGCAGATCCATCAAGCGCATTTTCAAAGCCATTTTCTTGGAAAGGCTACGGAGAGCGGAATAATACATCATGGAATAAGATCCATACGACAGATTAAAACAGCTGGAAGTAAAACCTATGTGCACCTCCCTATAGAAAAAAACATTCAAAGTGGAAAACGGCAGTAAGGAAAGTGTTCTAGCGCTGCGGAGGATAGGAAAAAAAAAGCGACAGAATCCTAAACAAAAGCAGAAACAATGTTCAGCAGCCGCCGCAACACGGATACACAGCGATGGCTTCAGCGTGGCCTCCAGTGTTTGCTTTTGTGCGGTCGCACCTGGGTTGGCTGCCGCACGCGCCGAATACTAATCGAGGCCCTACGTTTCTGCTCTAATGTAAAAGTGAGATTTGATTTTGCAGAACACAATAATTTAAAGACATAAAATAGTGAGAAGCGAATCATACAGAGGCCTCTCTGCTCTTCACCCCCTCACAAGAATGGGCAGCTTTTTATCTCTTTATTTATGCAATATTTCTCCAGAAAATAGATAAATTATATATATATATATATATATATATATATATATATATATATATATATATATATAATATATATATATATATATATATATATATATATATATATATATATATATATATATATATATATATAATATAATATATATATAAAATATTCCCAGGTCGAGTTCTTTGTAAAATGATGACAATCTACTCTACATATCTCTTAGTGTTCTCTGTTTGGTTACAGCCGGGTGACAATATTATATTTTAGGGGGTGGCCCATTGAGAAGTTTATCCAGATCCCCCATTTAGGGTCTATAAATATAAGAACCTAGAGACCCAACTAAAACCACTTTTCATGAAGCATGTTGAGCTATTTCAGGGATAGTATGTTAAAGGGGTACTCCACTGCTCAGTGTTTGGAACAAACTGTTAAAATTGCTGGAGCCGGCATTGGAAGCTCATGATGTCATAGCCCCACCCCCTCATGACATCACGCCCCACTCCCTCAATGCAAGTCCAGTGGAGGGGGCGTGACAGCCGTCACGCCCCCTCCCATAGACTTGCATTGAGGGAGTGGGTGTGACATCATGAGGAGGCAGGGCTATGATGTCACGAGCTCCCAGCGCTGGCTCCAGCATTCGGAACAGTTTGTTCCAAACCCCTTTAAATGCAATTTTGCTCAGTCTGGAATGAAAAGGAAAAAAGAACTATAATCATCTTTCCCATTCCATTACTGTTCTGCTGGAGGCGGTTCTCACTGTGTCAATAACGGCACAAGGTAGTGACCACTCATTCAAACATTTGTTGTCCCGCCTCAATCAGTAATTGGGCGAGCTTGTACTCCTCTTTACCGATATCAACGCAATAGGGAATAAGATGTCTGATCGAGGGGGGAGGGGGGGAGTCCTGGCCAATCACCTGATACCTCAACTATTGACTGACTAAGTGGACATCACTACAGAGACCAGTTTGTACTGGAAGGTGGAGACCAGCGAGAGCTCACAGAGTAGACTAACCGACAGCTCACCTCCGCCACCTGCACCTGTGCACGGGCCTGATCAGCAGCGTCCCTGACCACGTGTGTGCAGCAAACAAAGAAGGATGGTCCAGCCCAAGGTTGCAGGTAAAACCAGTACTTTCTTTATTGGGTAGTATTCAGACAGAACAAAAGCCGATGCATTTCGAACCTACACCTGGTCCTTAGTCATGGCATCATGTTGCTATGACTAAGGACCGGGTGTAGGTCCGAAACGGCTTTTGTTCTGTCTGAATACTACCCAATAAAGAAAGTACTGGTTTTACCTGCAACCTTGGGCTGGACCGTCCTTCTTCGTTTACCAGCGAGAGCTGTGTCCGAAAACACAACCCCCCGCCCCCCTCATCCTCACCTGTTCAGACACTTATCCAATATCTTCTGGATAGGAAATACATTTTTAATAACTGGAAAACTCCTTTAAGGGACTATTATTTCTATACTGTATATTATAATTCTGTATGACAGTATAATGCCTGAAAATAGAAAGTTGAGGATTTGCTTTGTTTGATGCCTGGGGCCTCATTTCCGTAGGTTCTAGAGCCCCTGAATGCGCAAAATGTTTTAAGTGTGAACTCTGCCTCTATACGAAGCGACACCTCCTCCCAGCTCATATCTCTGCAGATTTGTCATTGTGGATTGTAAGAAAACTCTGAGATTCTGTAACGCAGCACTAGAGGATAAAATGTTTATTACTCTCGGCAGTAACATGGAACCAGTAGACAGCCATCTAGACCTCATCATACCGGGCAGCTTCATCTCCTCCATAAGATTCTGTTCCATCCTGGAGCTCACACAATTTCAATGCACTAGGACTGTCTGATTCTCCTAGTTTTTGCCGTGTGAATCAGAATGCACTTCTTCTATACATCTCTAGGAGACTTAATGGCCCAGATTTGCCCCTTTCCCGATAATGGACATAATGCACATCTTGGCCGCCTGGTACTTAGCAACCAAGGATGTACATTTATGTTCTGCAGTGTATACTGTCTATAAACCAAGCGCAGGACCTGATAGCAGCCAGGACTCACCTTTAATGAACCACCATTAAAGGGGTACTCCGGGGAACTCAACCCATAGCCGATTTGTTCCCTCTCACTAACCTATTTATTTGTATAGACATAATTCATTAGCTATATGCAGGTTTCCTCTTTCAGCTGTCACTTACATGCAGTGATAAAGGAAAAAAGGAGGAGAAAAAAATACAATGGGGCGCTCCCTGTGTAGTATTTCTTAGAAAATGGATGGTGCAGATACCCGCCACCAACACCCAAGGGGACGTACCTTGAGTCGATGTGCACAAAGGTGGGTGGGGCCCCTGTGGTATGGTAGGGGGTAAAGAAAATTAGATTGCGACAGTCTGCTGCTCTTACCCCTTATTTTTCCGTGTTCCCAAGGGAGACGGACAATAAAGGCAGTGTAGAGAGTTCAAAAAGATGGGGGTTTTGAGAGTGTTTTGACAGGAGTCAAATGAAACAAAGATATGAGCCAGCACTTACACAGGACTAAGGCTGGGTTCACACTACGTATAGGGGAACCGTAGTTAATGTATGTCTATAAGCCGACCGGAGTGAACCGCAGCCTCCGGTCAGCTGCGTTTTCGGCCGTACTCTGTTTCCCGACCGCAGGCAAAAACGCGGTCGACCACGTTTTTGCCTGCGGTCGGGAAACCGCACACGGCTGAAAAAGCAGCCGACCGGAGGCTGCGGTTCACTCCGATCGGCTCCTACATACATTAACTACGGTTCCCCTATACGGCTTAGTGCGGGCGCCGTGATTAAGCCCCGCCCACCCCTTCTCCCAGCCGTATACGGGAACCGTAGTTCAAATCGTAGTATGAACCCAGCCTAACTTTTATTAGAAAAAGAAGTCTGCAGGAATCCCGGCCAGGACTACTCAAAATTGTTATTGTGGACCTGAGGAAGGCGCGAGTGTGTGCCAAAACGCATTGTCCTGTTTTACCTTTGACTTCTTTTTCTAATAAAAGTTAGTCCTGCCTAAGTGCTTGCTCATATCTCTGTTTCATTTGACTCCCGTCGAAACACTGTAGCGTTCTCAAAAACCCCATCTTTTTTAACTCTCTACACTTACATGCAGGGAGTGAGAGAAATATGTCATTTTCAGATCCTGCTTGTCTTTGTATGAACCCCTTACTGAGAGCAGCCCCCACCCTTTTGCAAGACAAACATCATGTGATTTCTGGCTTCACAGCCACACTTCCCCTCCCCTCCCTGTGTGAGGATCTTGCCGGCAGAGAAGCCCAGTGAAGATTCTCAGTCACAACTTAGCACATAACGCTGCTCTTTTCCTGGTGTAGATCTTATCACTGACTGATGCCATTCAGAGCATAGCATGATTTATTGCTGGGGGAAAGAATAATTTAAAATAAAAGACATGTTCAGTGTATGCTGCTGACTCAAAACACAGCATGCACACAGATAGTGAAAGCAATTGGCTGGCAGCCATTACACAGAGCTGCACTGACTTTTGGGAGTTATAGTCTGGGCAAAATAATATTTAGGAGACAACAGGGGCCACAGGAGCTGCCAAAACCATGTGGATAACTATAGGGGACACAGAACAGGTATTGTGGTTGCTTTGGGGCATTTTTATTTTTCTTAACTTCCCCAGAGCACCCCTTTAACCCTTTAGATTCCATGATCAATGCAGATCATAACATCTAAATGCTAAATTGACAGGTCTGGATGACCAATTGGCACCCCCACAACATATATGCAGGGGTCTAATCGGTTTTCATGCCAGCTGGAGTTCCCTCTGATTACCTTTATGCTGGTTCAGTGGCAATCTTCTAATCATCTACATCAGGCAGACTCTACTAGCAGAGCACCTATCACACAGAGCAATGCTAGACAATAGAATAGCATCGTACACTATAAGCCGTACAGTCTGGAAAATCAAGCCCCTTTGTCAGAAAAAAAGTGTCTTTAAATCTGGTGCAAGTCATGTTAAAGAGGTTGTTTTGTTTTATTTTCTCCTTATGGAAACTATGGCAGAATTCTGTCACATTTCCATTAGTAGTAGATTTGCCCCACTATGTGCTCGCACTGTTGTTTTGTAGCATTGGATTTGGCGGGTAAAATCTGGGTAGAAATGTCTCCAGGTTCTCCACAGAGATTCTACACAACCTACTCAGAAGATATTTTCTTTATCTTCCAATAAAAAATAACTGTAGGGTGTGCAGGTCTGAGATAGGAAACTGAGAGAGTCCCAAGGACTGATAAAAATATCATTATTATGGAAAAATGCTGTTATGACTGATACATATATGTTTAATTTAAAACCAATTGCTCACAAATATAATGTTCTGTATCTTTAAAGGGGTACTGCACTCCTAGACATCTATCCCCTATCCAAAGGCCCTCTGTTAATATTCCTGCTGTACCCATCATTCGTTTAGAGCGTTGGGTGCAACGGCAGAGGCTAGTGACATAACGGCCGTGCCCTCTTTGTGACATCATGACCACGCCCCCTCAATGCAATTATATGGGAGGGGGCGTGACGGCCGTCACGCCCCCTCCTATAGACTTGCATTGAGGGGGCATGGCTCTGACATCATGATTGGGGCGTAGTCGGGACATCACAAGCCTCCGCCCCGAATCGCCAATCATCCGGCATGGAGCGAAGTTTGCTCTGTGCACTGGATGTCTGGGGTGCCGCAGCCGAGATCGTGGAGGTCCCCAGCAGTGGGACCCCCGCAATCAGACATCTTATCCCCTATCGTAGAGAAAGGAGATGTCCTGGATCCAGCAATTCCGTAAAACATCCAAGTTTATTTGAAATCCAAAAACATTAAAAACTTGCAAACAAAGCACTTAGCGCACACCACCTAACCAGTGATACACTGAAAATGGACGTGTTTCGAGCGCAGGCGCGCTCTGGATCACCATAACACCAGTGCTCGTCCGCCCCTCTTTATCCATGACTCGGAGGGAGGGACTACCAAACTTGAGTAAAAATCAAAATTTTTGCATCACACAAAATTATTTTTCCTACATAAAGTTCCAAAGTATTGGGTCCTGTGCACATTGATATATATGTATAATGCGACATTAAGAACATTTATGAAACTGAACTAAAATCAAGAAGTAAGAAAATATGTCTGCCCATTTGTGAATGTGCACGGGATGATCTCTCCATATCTAATCATGCATTTGACTATTTTGTTGTACCTGTCTTTTTGTGACAAAGTATTTTATTCAAAAAATTTAGATTTTTACTCACGTTTGGTAGTCCCTCCCTCCGAGTCGTGGATTAAGAGGGGAGGACGAGCACTGGTGTTATGGTGATCAAGAGCGTGCATGCGCTCGAAACGCGTCCATTTTCAGTGTATCACTGGTTAGGTGGTGTGCACTAAGTGCTTTGTTTGCAAGATTTTAATGTTTTTGGATTTCAAATAAACTTGGATGTTTTACGGAATTGCTGGATCCAGGACATCTCCTTTCTCTACGATACATACCAGGCCAGGCCAGGCTGAGGATACGTGCAAAACCAGTGGGAGGTGATCTGCACATCTCTTTCTCAATTTCAATGCATTTTATCTTATCCCCTATCCTTTGTTTTGGGGCGGAGTACCCCTTTAAGACCATGAGGTTTTTTGCTCTTGATTCCAGGACTCAGCACAAATTCTTTCAGTATTTTCAGCGACCATCTTGAGGAGCATACATAATAACAATACCACGACATTATGTCAAAGAATTAGTCGTCTGAATGTAATAAACACGGCTGCTCGGTGCAGCTGATCCACAACAGTCTAAACTTCAGACTTCTGCTGCCGTGCATCTTCCCACAAGCTGCACATATGCCTATTAAATCCCAGGCCAATTCCAAGTCCCCGCTAATGGTTACATCAAACTATTTGCGAGAACGAAGTAAAAATCAGCATGATGAGCGAGATAAACATGAACTGTTTTCTGGCATGAAATTACAGAGATGATGAACTGTCTGGAAACAGTGTAATTGTCTGATGCCCAAAATGTAATGTAAAAATAAATGTGATTGCAGAACGGAGGGGAAAAAAACATAAGTACAGCAAATGTTCTTTTTGAAACAGACTAGAACCAGGACGTGAGAAGAACGGCTACGGATTCTGCGAGGGCTGATCAGCGACAAATAAAGTCATCTTGGGGCCTATACTTTTATTGAATTTGACGTAAAGTGTTTTTTTCCTGACTTTTTGATTGATGGCTCGTCCACGAGATAGGCCATCAGTGGCTGATCGGTGGAGTGACAATGCCAGAGCAGAAGTAGGGATTTCCCTTTGTAGTATGTGCTGGTATATATAAGGCTATGCCAGTAACTACACTGATCATGTGATTAGGGCTTCAATTATAGCAGACACATTTTCTTTGGTCCTAACTGATCCCCGGGAATTGCAATACAGCCAATACATATATCAAGCACAGAGTGACAGAAAGTATCAGTGCAAGAAGGTGACAAATAATCAGAACAGGAACTCACCAATAGATTGTACAAACCAAATGAATAAGAGCATGGCAGTCAGGACCTAAAGCAGACAAATATGAACAGGGTCTTACCAAACTCGACCTAGCTGTCCCTAAATCTATTCCGAGATCTACAGTATCCTTTAGCATTGACTTTAACAAAAGCAACTGGAGGGCTCTGGTACCTAAAGAGCTTAAAGACAAGGCTGACCAGATAGTGAACTAAAATGCAATTATAACTAAGAAGCAACCGTGAAATACAGAAAGAAAAGCAACTTAAAAATACAGAAACGAGCAGCCACAAGTACAGAAACAAGAGCAACTACAGAAAAAAGAAACAAGATCAACTACAAGAAACAGGCACAAGTGCAACTACAAAATACAGTAACAATAGCAACTACAAAATACAGAAACAAGAGCAGCCACAAGTACAGAAACAAGAGGAATCATAAAATACGAAAACAAGAGCAAGTACAATCTACAGTAACCAGAGCAATTACAAGATACAGAAACAAGAGTAACCACAAAATATAGAAACAAGAGCAAGTACACTACAGTAACCAGAGAAACTACAAAATCCTGAAACAAGAGTAACCATAAAATACAGAAACAAGAGTAACCTTAAAATACGAAAACAAGAGCAAGTACAATCTACAGAAACAAGAGCAATTACAAGATACAGAAACAAGAGTAACCACAAAATATAGAAACAAGAGCAAGTACACTACAGTAACCAGAGAAACTACAAAATCCTGAAACAAGAGTAACCATAAAATACAGAAACAAGAGTAACCTTAAAATACGAAAACAAGAGCAAGTACAATCTATAGTAACAAGAGCAACTACAAGATACAGAAACAAGAGTAACCACAAAATATAGAAACAAGAGCAAGTACACTACAGTAACCAGAGAAACTACAAAATCCTGAAACAAGAGTAACCATAAAATACAGAAACAAGAGTAACCTTAAAATACGAAAACAAGAGCAAGTACAATCTACAGAAACAAGAGCAAATAAAATGTGCAGAAAGAAGAGCAACTATAAGGTACATAAACAATAACAACCACAAGATGAAGTAACAATAGCAACTACAAGATACAGAAACAAGAGCAAGTACAATCTACAGTAACAAGAGCAATTACAAGATACAGAAACAAGAGCAATTACAAGATACAGAAACAAGAGCAACCACAAAATACAGAAACAAGAGCAAGTACAATCTACAGTAACAAGAGTGACTACAAGATACAGAAACAAGGGTAACCACAAAATATAGAAACAAGAGCAACTACAATCTACAGAAACAAGAGCAACTACAAGATACAGAAAGAAGAGCAACTATAAGGTACATAAACAATAACAACCAAAATATACAGTAACAGTAGCAACTACAAGATATAGAAACAAGAGCAACAACAAGACGCAGAAACAAAGACTAAACAAGAAGTAGAGCAGGGCAGAGACAGGGCACATAGTTGAAGTTTAAACAAGGCTTCTACTGTTTAGCAAACACAAAACAGTCTTCACACTTGTGCACAAAATAAATTCCTGCCTGTCCAAGCGCTATACAAATGTCTTACTACCAGCCGCCAACCAGACAGTCATCAAAGGTTATTCACACACCAAAATGTCCCTTTTTGAAGCTACAAACCTCAGGCCTCCATCTCCCATCAGATTTTTAGGTTCTTTACAGCCTCAGCCTGCGGACTGATGTACACCTTGCCCATTACCCAGCTGTCTTTAGTCATCACCTGTACTGATGTACACCTTCCCCATTACCCAGCTGTCTTTAGTCATCACCTGTACTGATTTACACCTTCCCCATTACCCAGCTGTCTTTAGTCACCACCTGTACTGATTTACACCTTCCCCATTACCCAGCTGTCTTTAGTCACCACCTGTACTGATTTACACCTTGCCCATTACCCAGCTGTCTTTAGTCACCACCTGTACTGATTTACACCTTGCCCATTACCCAGCTGTCTTTAGTCACCACCTGTACTGATTTACACCTTGCCCATTACCCAGCTGTCTTTAGTCACCACCTGTACTGATGTACACCTTCCCCATTACCCAGTTGTCTTTAGTCACCACCTGTACTGATTTACATCTTGCCCATTACCCAGCTGTCTTTAGTCCCCACCTGTACTGATTTACACCTTGCCCATTACCCAGCTGTCTTTAGTCATCACCTGTACTGATTTACATATTGCCCATTACCCAGCTGTCTTTAGTCACCACCTGTACTGATTTACACCTTGCCCATTACCCAGCTGTCTTTAGTCACCACCTGTACTTATTTACACCTTCCCCATTACCCAGCTGTCTTTAGTCATCACCTGTACTGATTTACATCTTGCCCATTACCCAGCTGTCTTTAGTCACCACCTGTACTGATTTACATCTTGGCCATTACCCAGCTGTCTTTAGTCATCACCTGTACTGATTTACACCTTCCCCATTACCCAGCTGTCTTTAGTCATCACCTGTACTGATTTACACCTTCCCCATTACCCAGCTGTCTTTAGTCTCCACCTGTACTGATATACACCTTGCCCATTACCCAGCTGTCTTTAGCCATCACCTGTACTGATTTACATCTTGCCCATTACCCAGCTGTCTTTAGTCTCCACCTGTACTGATATACACCTTGCCCATTACCCAGCTGTCTTTAGTCTCCAACTGTACTGATTTACACCTTGCCCATTACCCAGCTGTCTTTAGTCACCACCTGTACTGATTTACACCTTGCCCATTACCCAGCTGTCTTTAGTCTCCACCTGTACTGATTTACACCTTGCCCATTACCCAGCTGTCTTTAGTCTCCACCTGTACTGATTTACACCTTCCCCATTACCCAGCTGTCTTTAGTCTCCACCTGTACTGATATACACCTTCCCCATTACCCAGCTGTCTTTAGCCATCACCTGTACTGATTTACATCTTGCCCATTACCCAGCTGTCTTTAGTCTCCACCTGTACTGATATACACCTTCCCCATTACCCAGCTGTCTTTAGTCATCATCTGTACTGATTTACATCTTGCCCATTACCCAGCTGTCTTTAGTCACCACCTGTACTGATTTACACCTTGCCCATTACCCAGCTGTCTTTAGTCACCACCTGTACTGATTTACATCTTGCCCATTACCCAGCTGTCTTTAGTCTCCACCTGTACTGATATACACCTTCCCCATTACCCAGCTGTCTTTAGTCACCACCTGTACTGATTTACACCTTGCCCATTACCCAGCTGTATTTAGTCTCCACCTGTACTGATTTACACCTTGCCCATTACCCAGCTGTCTTTAGTCACCACCTGTACTGATTTACACCTTGCCCATTACCCAGCTGTCTTTAGTCATCACCTGTACTGATTTACATCTTGCCCATTACCCAGCTGTCTTTAGTCTCCACCTGTACTGATTTACACCTTGCCCATTACCCAGCTGTCTTTAGTCACCACCTGTACTGATTTACACCTTCCCCATTACCCAGCTGTCTTTAGTCACCACCTGTACTGATTTACACCTTGCCCATTACCCAACTGTCTTTAGTCATCACCTGTACTGATTTACACCTTGCCCATTATCCAGCTGTCTTTAGTCACCACCTGTACTGATTTACACTTGCCCATTACCCAGCTGTCTTTAGTCACCACCTGTACTGATTTACACTTGCCCATTACCCAGCTGTCTTTAGTCTCCACCTGTACTGATTTACATCTTGCCCATTACCCAGCTGTCTTTAGTCACCACCTGTACTGATTTACACCTTGCCCATTACCCAGCTGTCTTTAGTCACCACCTGTACTGATTTACACCTTGCCCATTACCCAGCTGTCTTTAGTCATCACCTGTACTGATTTACACCTTGCCCATTACCCAGCTGTCTTTAGTCACCAACCTGTACTGATTTCCACCTTGCCCAGTACCCAGCTGTCTTTAGTCACCACCTGTACTGATTTACACCTTCCCCATTACCCAGCTGTCTTTAGTCACCACCTGTACTGATTTACACCTTGCCCATTACCCAGCTGTCTTTAGTCACCACCTGTACTGATGTACACCTTGCCCATTACCCAGCTGTCTTTAGTCACCACCTGTACTGATTTACACCTTGCCCATTACCCAGCTGTCTTTAGTCACCACCTGTACTGATTTACACCTTGTCCATTACCCAGCTGTCTTTAGTCACTACCTGTACTGATTTACACTTTGCCCATTACCCAGCTGCCTTTAGTCACCACCTGTACTGATTTACATCTTGCCCATTACCCAGCTGTCTTTAGTCACCACCTGTACTGATGTACACCTTGCCCATTACCCAGCTGTCTTTAGTCACCACCTGTACTGATTTACACCTTGCCCATTACCCAGCTGTCTTTAGTCATCACCTGTACTGATTTACATCTTGCCCATTACCCAGCTGTCTTTAGTCTCCACCTGTACTGATTTACACCTTGCCCATTACCCAGCTGTCTTTAGTCACCACCTGTACTGATTTACACCTTCCCCATTACCCAGCTGTCTTTAGTCACCACCTGTACTGATTTACACCTTGCCCATTACCCAGATGTCTTTAGTCATCACCTGTACTGATTTACACCTTGCCCATTACCCAGCTGTCTTTAGTCACCACCTGTACTGATTTACACCTTGCCCATTACCCAGCTGTCTTTAGTCACAACCTGTACTGATTTACACCTTGCCCATTACCCAGCTGTCTTTAGTCATCACCTGTACTGATTTACACCTTGCCCATTACCCAGCTGTCTTCAGTAATCACCTGTACTGATTTACACCTTGCCCATTACCCAGCTGTCTTTAGTCACCAACCTGTACTGATTTCCACCTTGCCCATTACCCAGCTGTCTTTAGTCACCACCTGTACTGATTTACACCTTCCCCATTACCCAGCTGTCTTTAGTCACCACCTGTACTGATTTACACCTTGCCCATTACCCAGCTGTCTTTAGTCACCACCTGTACTGATGTACACCTTGCCCATTACCCAGCTGTCTTTAGTCACCACCTGTACTGATTTACACCTTGCCCATTACCCAGCTGTCTTTAGTCACCACCTGTACTGATTTACACCTTGTCCATTACCCAGCTGTCTTTAGTCACTACCTGTACTGATTTACACTTTGCCCATTACCCAGCTGCCTTTAGTCACCACCTGTACTGATTTACATCTTGCCCATTACCCAGCTGTCTGTAGTCACCACCTGTACTGATTTACATCTTGCCCATTACCCAGCTGTCTTTAGTCACCACCTGTACTGATTTACATCTTGCCCATTACCCAGCTGTCTTTAGTCACCACCTGTACTGATTTACACCTTGCCCATTACCCAGCTGTCTTTAGTCACCACCTGTACTGATTTACACCTTGCCCATTAACCAGCTGTCTTTAGTCACCACCTGTACTGATTTACACCTTCCCCATTATCCAGCTGCCTTTAGTCACCACCTGTACTGATTTACACCTTGCCCATTACCCAGCTGTCTTCAGTCACCACCTGCACTGATTTACACCTTGCCCATTACCAAGCTGTCTTTAGTCACCACCTTTACTGATTTACACCTTGCCCATTACCCAGCTGTCTTTAGTCACCACCTGTACTGATTTACATATTGCCCATTACCCAGCTGTCTTTAGTCACCACCTGTACTGATTTACATCTTGCCCATTACCCAGCTGTCTTTAGTCACCAACCTGTACTGATTTACACCTTGCCCATTACCCAGCTGTCTTTAGTCATCACCTGTCCTGATTTACACCTTGCCCATTACCAAGCTGTCTTTAGTCACCACCTTCACTGATTTACACCATGCCCATTACCCAGCTGTCTTTAGTCACCACCTGTACTGATTTACACCTTGCCCATTACCCAGCTGTCTTTAGTCATCACCTGTACTGATTTACACCTTGCCCATTACCCAGCTGTCTTTAGTCATCACCTGTACTGATTTACACCTTGCCCATTACCCAGCTGTCTTTAGTCATCACCTGTACTGATGTACACCTTGCCCATTACCCAGCTGCCTTTAGTCACCACCTGTACTGATTTACACCTTGCCCATTACCCAGCTGTCTTTAGTCACCACCTGTACTGATTTACACATTGCCCATTACCCAGCTGTCTTTAGTCACCACCTGTACTGATTTACACCTTGCCCATTACCCAGCTGTCTTTAGTCACCACCTGTACTGATTTACACCTTGCCCATTACCCAGCTGCCTTTAGTCACCACCTGTACTGATTTACACCTTGCCTATTACCCAGCTGTCTTTAGTCACCACCTGTACTGATTTACACATTGCCCATTACCCAGCTGTCTTTAGTCACCACCTGTACTGATTTACACCTTGCCCATTACCCAGCTGTCTTTAGTCACCACCTGTACTGATTTACAGCTTGCCCATTACCCAGCTGTCTTTAGTCACACCCTGTACTGATTTACACCTTGCCCATTACCCAGCTGTCTTTAGTCACCACCTGTTCTGATTTACACATTGCCCATTACCCAGCTGTCTTTAGTCACCACCTGTACTGATTTACACCTTGCCCATTACCCAGCTGTCTTTAGTCACCACCTGTACTGATTTACACCTTGCCCATTACCCAGCTGTCTTTAGTCATCACCTGTACTGATTTACACCTTGCCCATTACCCAGCTGTCTTTAGTCATCACCTGTACTGATTTACACCTTGCCCATTACCCAGCTGTCTTTAGTCACCACCTTTACTGATTTACACCTTGCCCATTACCCAGCTGTCTTTAGTCACCACCTGTACTGATTTACACCTTGCCCATTACCCAGCTGTCTTTAGTCACCACCTGTACTGATTTACACCTTGCCCATTACCCAGCTGTCTTTAGTCACCATCTGTACTGATTTTGGCAAAACTGAAAATCTGGACTGTCCAGGAAGAGGGTGACAGGTAACATTGCCAACTTGTTTTTAACTCCATAAAAATTCAGGCCCCAAAACAGACTTTACCAAAGGTTTCTTTGCTGATATGGTCTCCTAGGGATTTCATGCTTATCCTTGATTTCCCATATCTCACCCAGTTTTCTCTGGATGAGATATGTGTTTCCTTAAACCTGGTAGCTAAATATTACAAGTAAACTTGGGAACATGTAATGATCCCTGACCATAACTCCTGTCACTTTCCCACATATCTACCCCATCTATTCAAACTGTGGGGACAAATATATTTTGTCCCACACAATGTGATAAGGACAGATCATATGTATTTCCCAGCACTTTGCCGGATCTGTGCTCCACAGAATATTAAAGGTTCTGGAAGCTGAGAAAGCATGTTGTGAAAATGTTGTCTCAGGGGGCATAAGCTTTCTGCTGAGGTAGGTGACAGGGTGCTCCTTCCCTCTGACCTCACTGAAATCACTGCGTGGTGACGGCCATTTATGTGAGTTACCATGGACAATAGACAGAGATGTGTTATGTGACTCGGGGGTTACATATCCCATAGTAACATAGTTTATAAGGTTGAAAAAAGACCAGAGTCCATCAAGTTCAACCTATAACCCTAATGAGTCCCTACTGAGTTGATCCAGAGGAGGCAAAAAACCCTCAGACTAGAGGTAAAAATTCCAAAATGCCAAATATGGCATCAGAATAAATCCCTGGATGAACGTTCTGTCCCTATAAATCTAATATCCATAACCATCAATGTTATTATTTTCCAAGAATGCATCCAGACCCTTTTGAATTCTTTTACAGAGTTCACCATGACACCCCCTCCGGGAGAGAATTCCACAGTCTCACTGCTCTTACAGTAAAGAACCCCCACATGTGCTGGTGTAGAAACCTTCTTTCCTCTAGACGTAGAGGATGCCCCCTTGTTATATTATGGGAGAGCAGGGCTGCCTGCAATCTGTGCTCCAAATAAAGGTTTGGTGGTTCTCTATTGGGGCTTCAGGGTCACCTGGTCTCTCTACCTACCTCCCTTAAGGATACAGTACATAATTAAATACAGAACATGACATGAAAATAGGATACAATACAACAAGGGTAAACAATGAGATAGTGGGCCCAGTAGACAGTCAACAGGGTGCCCGAGGCAATGTTTAGCCCACAGGACCGCCTTCGGTGCTGGGACACCACAATTGTTCCTAAGGGTACATCAGATGGACCAGTCTGCACCACACAATTGGTTCTCTACAGAGAATGGACTTCATGAAAAGGAAGTTACTATAGGAGCAAAATTTGGAATGAACCTGCAGTAATAACCCACGACTCCTAAAAAAGTTCACTTGCTTCTTGGTTTGGGCACAATTTTAGATGGCTTCTACTTTGTTCACCTCTTTCTATTAAATACCCCAGATAAAGTGCCTCCTAGAGATCCCAAGCCCACCCCTTAGGGATTGCTGTTAACCCCTAGCTGTAGTACTGCTTGTACTTTTGGCAAATTACTCTCCCAGTTGTAAATGAAAATAACAATATCTTCAAGGTTAGCAGAAGCATTTCTCTGATGGGGTTTGAGGACTTTATAATTTATTTTTGGAAACTTGCCTGACCCTATGGAATCCAAAGGGTAAACAAAGATATTAGAAGAAATCATCTGGGAGACAAGATGCAGCTGCGCCCTCCTATTCCTCTTCCTTTTTCTCCTCTTCATCTTTCTAATCCTCTTCTTCCTCCTCCAGTTCCACTTCCTCCTCATCCTCCTTCCTTCTCTCCCTCCTCTTCCTCCTCTCTTTCCTACGCCTCTTCCTCCTCCTCTTTCTTCTGCTCCTACTCTTTGTCCTCTTCCTTCTTTTATTCCTCCTGCTCTTCCTTCTCTTCCTCCTTTCCCTCTTCTTCCTCTTTATCCTTTTACTCTTTCTACTCTTTTTCTTTTTCTTACTCCTAATCCTGTTCCCCTTCCATCTCATCTTCTTTCCTTCTCTCCTTCCTCTTCCTCCTTCCCTTCCTCCTCCTTTTACTTCTCCTACTTTTTGTCCTTCTCATTCTTTTCCTCCCCCTTCTCCTCTTCCTTCTCCTCCATCCAACGGCTGTCCAGGCATGCTGGGAGTGGTAGTTGTGCAACAGCTGGAGGCACACTGGTTGGGAAACACTGCTTTAGGGCATCTCTTGCCAATACCATTGATGTATGGTTCATTAATTTAACCTTTAGCCACATATAAACTAATGGACATCTGGAACCAATTAGTAGTTGGAGGGAAAAGAATGTAAAATTATGGTTAACCGTGTATATACTATATACCCTATGCAGTGAATATAATATGTATATAATCATGTATATACTATATACCCTATGCAGTGAATATAATATGTATATAATCATGTATATACTATATACCCTATGCAGTGACTATAATATGTATATAATCATGTATATACTATAGACCCTATGCAGTGAATATAATATGTATATAATCATGTATATACTATATACCCTATGCAGTGAATATAATATGTATATAATCATGTATATACTATAGACCCTATGCAGTGAATATAATATGTATATAATCATGTATATACTATATACCCTATGCAGTGAATATAATATGTATATAATCATGTATATACTATATACCCTATGCAGTCAATATAATATGTATATAATCATGTATATACTATATACCCTATGCAGTCAATATAATATGTATATAATCATGTATATACTATATACCCTATGCAGTCAATATAATATATAATCATGTATATACTATATACCCTATGCAGTCAATATAATATATAATCATGTATATATGATATACCCTATGCAATGAATATAATATATAATCATGTATATGTCTAAATGACTATATTACACCCAATAAACAGGCCTGATGACAGTCGATCCTTGTACTGTATAACTATACGATTACATTTCACGCCTATTCTTGCAGATCAGCCTTTATGTCCCAGCAGAGTGGATTGTAATAGTAATTGAGCGCCAAAAGCCAATCCAAATAAGCTGTAAGCAAATAAATACGGAACAATTATTACTTATTACTTATTTTTATGACATATTGATGCGTGTACGTAAAGGGCGCGCATTACACCCAGTTCTTGTTTGTTGAAAGCACCGAGATATAATCTGTTGGCTCTCGTCTGGTGTGAGGCTTATATTAGTTTAGCGAGAATTTGTTACACTCTATTAGGTTCCTTGATAATAGAACAGTACATTATTGATGAGAGACAGCAGGAATGGCCTATTTATTCAGCGCTCGACTAATGTGCTCAGCTTTCAATTAGATGGACACACCAAATGCAAGTGAAAAATAGACATTATCACCCCGCTATAATTAGGGCGCTTATTCAATCATGCGCGGCTGCGCTCGGCAGATACAGATGCATGATATAACATCATTGTTCACTACGAGATGGCAAGCGAGAATATTACGTCAGTGACAGGTATTGAGAATGCCAGTGGGGTGAGATTGCATTACGCGACCAATAGGCTCTGACATTTTTGGCTTAAAATAGTGAGAACTGAACAGGATTGTGTAATGGGGGCACGGGCGGGTCTATGGAGCTCTGTGTGATGCTTCTATTTGCATATTATTATATATTTGTTCATTATAATAATACTTCTTCTTACCAGATCCATGTTGAAGCCAATGGTTGTCAGTATTGTGCCCCCACCATGGCAGCGTCCTGCACACAGATTCCCCCACAATGTTGACACTGTCACGATTCGGCTAGCTGGATGTGGATCCTCTGTGTCAGCGAGGGATTGGCGTTTACCGTGTCGGTGGACCGGTTCTAAGATGCTACTGGTATTCACCAGAGCCCGGACGCAAAGCGGGATGGTCTTGCTGCGGCGGTAGCAACCAGGTCGTATCCACCAGCAACGGCTCAACCTCGCTGACTGCTGAGAAGGCGTGGGACAGAAGGACTAGGCAGAGGCAAGGTCAGACGTAGCAGAAGGTCGGGGCAGGCGGCAAGGTTCGTAGTCAATATGGATAGCAGAAGATCTGGAAACACAGGCTTTGGACAACACTAAACGCTTTCACTGGCATAAGGCAACAAGATCCAGCAAGGAAGTGCAGGGGAAGTGAGGTAATATAGCCAGGGAGCAGGTGGAAGCTAATTAGGCTAATTGGGCCAGGCACCAATCATTGGTGCACTGGCCCTTTAAATCTTAGAGAGCTGGCGCGCGCACGCCCTAAGGAGCGGAGCCGCGTGCGCCAGGACATGACAGCCGGGGGCCGGGACAGGTAAATGACTTGGGATGCGATTCGCGAGCGAATCGCATCCCTGCCGGCAATGTCAGTGCAGCGCTCCCGGTCAGCGGGTCTGACCGGGGCGCTGCAGAGAGAGGAACGCCGCGAGCGCTCCGGGGAGGAGCAGGGACCCAGAGCGCTCGGCGTAACAGTACCCCCCCCTTAGGTCTCCCCCTTTTTTTGTCCGGCAATTGCTTCACATGGGACGAGGACACTGGGAGTGATTGTAAGGTTTCCTCAAAGGTAGGCAGTTCAGCAGGAGTGGGAATGGGGAGGGAGGGCAGAGGGTGAAGCTTGGCACGGGGCAGAGTGTCACCAGGACGGGGGCTATGAGGAGGCACGGCACAGTCCTGATAGGCCTTGGCGAGACTAGGCACAGGAGGAGACACTGAGGCCCGACAGACGGGACTGGGAGCAGAGGTGAGGCATCTCTTACGGCAAGCAGGGCCCTAATTCTTGATCTCCCCGGTGGTCCAGTCAAGGGTGGGAGAATGATGCTGGAGCCATGGCAGACCGAGGAGGACTTCAGAGGTACAGTTGGGAAGGACGAACAATTCGATCTTTTCGTGATGGGGTTCAATGCACATTAAGAGAGATTCTGTGCGGTAACGCACAGTACAGTCCAACTTCACTCCATTGACGGAAGAAATGTAGAGCGGCTTGACGAGACGGGTCACCGGGATGCAGAACTTATTCACCAAAGAGTCCAGAATAAAATTTCCAGAAGCACCTGAGTCCAAGCAGGCCACGGCTGAGAGGGAGGGGTTGGCAGAAGGAGAAATCCGCACGGGCACAGTGAGACGTGGAGAAGCAGATTTCGTACCAAGAGACGCCACACCCACGTGGGCTGGGTGCGTGCGTGCGTTTCCCAGACTTGGAGGGCGAATAGGGCAATCCACCAAGAAGTGTTTGGTACTGGCGCAGTACAGACATAAATTGTTATCCCTACGGCGAGTCCTCTCTTCGTGGGTCAGGCGAGACCGATCTACTTGCATAGCCTCCTCGGCGGGAGGCACAGGGGTAGATTGCAGAGGATACTGTGAGAGAGGTTCCCAGAGATCAAGGTCTTTTTCCTGGCGGAGCTCCTGGTGTCTTTCAGAAAAACGCACGTCAATGCGGGTGGCCAAATGGATAAGTTCTTGCAGGTTGGCAGGAATCTCTCGTGCGGCCAGCACATCCTTGATGTTACTGGATAGGCCTTTTTTAAAGGTCGCGCAGAGAGCCTCGTTATTCCAAGATAATTCGGAAGCGAGAGTACGAAATTGGATGGCGTACTCGCCTACTGAAGAATTACCCTGGACCAGGTTCAGCAGGGCAGTCTCGGCAGAAGAAGCTCGGGCTGGTTCCTCGAAGACACTACGGACTTCAGCGAAGAAGGACTGGACTGTGGCTGTGGCAGGATCATTGTGGTCCCAGAGCGGTGTGGCCCAAGATAAGGCCTTTCCAGAAAGAAGGCTCACTACGAACGTCACCTTAGACCGTTCTGTAGGAAATTGGTCCGACAACATCTCCATATGTAGGGAGCATTGAGATAAGAATCCACGGCAGAGTCTAGAGTCCCCATCAAATTTGTCCGGCAGGGACAAGCGGAGGCTAGGAGCGGCCACTCGATGCGGAGGAGGTGCAGGAGCTGGCGTAGGAGATGGTTGCTGCTGTAGCAGTGGCAGAAGTTGCTGTAACTTGGCGGTCAACTGCGACAGCTGCTGTCCTTGTTGGGCAATTTGCTGCGATTGCTGAGCGACCACCGTGGTGAGGTCAGCGAGACTCGGCAGCGGCACCTCAGCGGGATCCATGGCCGGATCTACTGTCACGATTCGGCTAGCTGGATTGGCTTGGACCGTGTCGGTGGACCGGTTCTAAGATGCTACTGGTATTCACCAGAGCCCGCCGCAAAGCGGGATGGTCTTGCTGCGGCGGTAGCAACCAGGTCGTATCCACCGGCAACGGCTCAACCTCGCTGACTGCTGAGAAGGTGTGGGACAGAAGGACTAGGCAGAGGCAAGGTCAGACGTAGCAGAAGGTCGGGGCAGGCAGCAAGGTTCGTAGTCAATATGGATAGCAGAAGATCTGGAAACACAGGCTTTGGACAACACTAAACGCTTTCACTGGCACAAGGCAACAAGATCCGGCAAGGAAGTGCAGGGGAAGTGAGGTAATATAGCCAGGGAGCAGGTGGAAGCTAATTAGGCTAATTGGGCCAGGCACCAATCATTGGTGCACTGGCCCTTTAAATCTTAGAGAGCTGGCGCGCGCGCGCCCTAAGGAGTGGAGCGGCGCGCGCCAGGACATGACAGCCGGGGGCCGGGACAGGTAAGTTACTTGGAATGCGATTCGCGAGCGGGCGCGTCCCGCTATGTGAATCGCATCCCCGCCGGCAATGTCAGTGCAGCGCTCCCGGTCAGCGGGTCTGACCGGGGCGCTGCAGAGAGAGGAACGCCGCGAGCGCTCCGGGGAGGAGCAGGGACCCGGAGCGCTCGGCGTAACAGACACATATAATTTTAGGGATTATCCAGCATCAGAGAAACAGATCTATATATATATATATTTTATGCATCACCTTTGTCCTCAGGTTGTACGTGTTCTTGCAGCTCAGTTTCATTAAAGGGAATGAAGCCAAGTTGTAGTACAGTACACAACCTGCACACAAGTGTGGAGCTGTTTTTGGAACAAACTAGGTCTGTTTAATCAGACAATTAGATTTGGTAATTACACCAATCCAGTCAATCACATTAAAAGGAATTACATTAACCCCTCACTGTTCATTACTCCTGATGTTACTCAACCTAATTTACTACCGAAACCCCAACTTATAACCTAAAGACATGTAAAGACCACCCTAATGATTATTTCTACTACCAGCTATAACACACAGACAATTTACGCTCAAGCTAATTAATTTGAGCTCCCCTTTAACTCATAACTCCCCTGACTCCACCTCCAGCCTTGTTATATATTTTCTCCACAAAATTGTGCGTATACACTAATATGACTGTATAGAAAAATATACGGTTGTTTTTTCCCCTTTCTTTCTTTGACTTGTTCCCTGACCATATGATTTTGTTTTGTAGATTTTGACAGTGTTACATACTGCACTTAGTGCAGGGATCGTTGTCCAGTTGAGAGTCCGTAATTTATGGCAGATTGTCAAATAGGCAGGGACAGAGGTGTAGGCTGATTTTGAGTAGTGTTGAGCGGCATAGGCCATATTCGAATTCGCGAATATTCGCGAATATATGGACGAATATTCGTTATATATTCGCGATTATTCGCATATTCGTTATATTCTCGTTTTATTTTCGCATATGCGAACATTCGCGTATGCGCAAAGTAACATATGTGGAAATTCGCATATGCGAAAATTAGCATATGCGAATTTTCGCACGCCAGTCTCACACAGTAGTATTACAGCCTTCTTTACACCACACAAGCTGGAAGCAGAGAGGGATGATCACTGTGATGTGTACTGTGAAGAAAAAAAAAACGAATATTCGTAATTACGAATATATAGCGCTATATTCGCGAAATTCGCGAATTCGCGAATATGCGATATTCGCGAATAATATTCGAATTGCGAATATTCGCGAGCAACACTAATTTTGAGTTTGCACAACGAGATGACAGCAACATTTGCCTTCCCTATGTGGTATCTCAGTACAAATCCTGCATCCAGTAATATGTTGATTATATTGTAATGTTCTGTGTTTTACCATAAACTAGTTATATGTGAGTATACTGTCATTTTGGTATTATGCTGTCACCTAGCCCAGCCATCCTCTTAGCTATAGGAAAAGATCTGTCTTATACCAGTTACCTAAGTCTAGTGTAGAAAGAGTGTTATAAGGAGTGATCAGTCTCCTCTCCTCCATTAGCCAGCTTCTGCACTGCCCAGAACTGAAACTTTGAAGAGCCTTAAAGGGGTACTCTGTAGTTAGACATCTTATCCCCTATCCAAAGGATAGGGGATAAGATGTCTGATCGCCAGGTTTCTGCCGCTGGACACCTCCGCGATCTCCCTGCTGCACCCAGCGTTCGTTAAGAGCATCTCCCTGCGATCTCCCTGCTGCACCCAGCGTTCGTGAAGTTTGCTCTGTGCACCGGATGTCTGGGAAGCCACAGCCGAAATCGCAGGGGTCTCCAGCGGTGGGATTCCCGCAATCTGACATCTTATCCCCTATCCTTTGGACCCTTAACCCCTTTAACATCCCGGAGTATTCGTGAGTAGTGTTGCTCGCGAATATTCGCAATTCGAATATTATTCGCGAATATCGCATATTCGCGAATTCGCGAATTTCTCGAATATAGCGCTATATATTCGTAATTACGAATATTCGTTTTTTTTTTGTTTTTTTCTTCACAGTACACATCACAGTGATCACCCCTCTCTGCTTCCAGCTTGTGTGGTGTAAAGAAGGCTGTAATACTACTGTGTGAGACTGGCGTGCGAAAATTCGCATATGCTAATTTTCGCATATGCGAATTTTCGCGTATGTTAATTTTGTATGTGCTAATTTTCACATGTGTTAATTTTCGCATACGCGAATCTTCGTGTATGCGAAAATAAAACGAGAATATAACGAATATGCGAATATTCGCGAATATATGACGAATATTCGTCCATATATTCGCGAATATTCGCGAATTCGAATATGGCCTATGCCGCTCAACACTATTCGTGAGTCCTAGCTTAAGGGATTTCTGCCTAGCTAAAGAAAACATTAAATTATTTAGAGGCTTAGTGTGGAAAGTGTTGAAGGCTCTTATAACATATCTGAAACCTACAAAGGCTTTAAATCAGGTTTGGAGCATTGTAACGCCGGTGTTCTTAGCAGTGTAAGGCGACATCCTTTGAATTCTCTCCTGCTGCTTCAGTCGTTGCTGCAGTTTCTTGTCTGTCCACTAGGGGCAGCACGCAAGTACTGCCTGGAACTTATAGGGCTAATGTGCACTTCCTAATGTTCCCCTCCAATCCTTTCTAGGCACTACTTATTTGAAGCAGCTCAACCTGTTCCCTGATGCCTTAGCAATAGTGTAGTTACCTACAAAGCTTAGATCTCTGAGTTTTTTGCTGATCTAGTGTTTCTGACCATTGCTTGACTACTGGACCTTGCCTCTGTCTTATCCCCTGGAACCTGCACCTGTAGCCATCTTGGATAGCTGTTCTCACCGCTTCTGCTCAGCTGTCCAGCTCTGCTGCATCTGACGCTATCTATCAGTCAGTTTGCTCCATTCTGCCTGCTTGGCCAGCTGCCACTTGTGGCACATTGGGCTCACACTTGTGGGGCATTACAAGCATCAATGCTGCCACATCAAAAATGTAAGACCTGCATCCTACGGAGGGCACTGCAGTTCAAGTATGGTGACTGCTGTTTTGCAACATGTTCCACCCATTCACCCATATTTTAGCGTACACTATACACTGTAATGTTATTACACTCCAGTGCCAAATCCGGGCCCCTCCTGGTCTCTTGAAGTAAGTTCACCATGAAACCTCTGGCAGGGAGTTCCGTAGTCTCATTCCTCTTACAGTAAAGAACCCCTGTCTGTGCTGGCGTAGAAACCTTCTTTCCTCTAGCAGTAGAGAATGTCCCTTTGTCTTAGACACAGTCCTCAGTATAAATAGATCATGCAAGAGATCTCTGTCCGGCCCCCTGATATATTTATACATTGTTATTAGGTCGACCCTCAGCCTTCTTTGTTATTAGGTTGACGGTTACTCTTCTCGTAACTAGATAACGCTATTAGGCTAGGTTCACACTACAGAAGTTCCACCTGCAATTCCGCTTTGAAATTACTAAAATGTATAGTATAGTGAATGGGTTTCCGCAGAATTTGTGAACGGAAAATCCCCTTGAACATTTCCTCCTGAAGAATGGCGTAGCTCATTCTTCAGGCAGAAATACTTGTGGAACACATGATTCAGTCGGCGCTGGCTACACTCTGAATCTCCGGGCGGAAATTTTCTGCTTGGAGATTCCGTAGTGTGAACCTAGCCTTATTTTTATTTCAGAAATATGGATGACCAAGATTCGAGATAAAGGTTATCTCCGTGGGTTAACAGTACAATAATCTCTCACTCATCTCTCAGTCAAACAAGGTCGGAAGTGGCTGCATTTTTGGTAAAATTATTTTAATCTAATATTTTTATAGAACCTCGAGCCCTAATGAGTTATTCTAAATTGACTTTTCAGTCAAAGAAAATTTCGAGACTCATTATACAACTCAATAAATACTAAATGAAAGACGGCCGCTCCGCTCATTGTTGACTGTTCTTTGTCCTTAAATCAATTAGAAACATAATTACATTTCATTCTATACGACACGTTCGCCATATAGTCAGAACCCCTTTAACTTTAGAAAAAATTAATGATACTTCTCATTTAGACCAGCGCCTCGCTTTCTTTGTCTAATTCACAAAAGCAATCTTGTGTCTTTGCCTCAGCAAACTTTCATTTGTATTTTTTGCTCTGCTGGTTTCCCTGCGAGTAACATTCAAGATGTGTCGGCATCTGACAGGTTGTTATTTTTACCAAATGCTATTAAAAACATTGTATTCTCCGGCTGTTTTACCGCACTCCGTCTCGCTCACTAATGCAGCATTTTTACACAACATGACTGCAAAGTCAAATGTCAATTTAACACATACATTCTGTAAATCAGTCAATAAGAAAAAAAAAAAAGTTTAAAGTTCTGAAACTGGCTAAATATACCCGTAAAAAGAGGCGAAGTGCGTTCTACCAGAACAGAGAAAAATTGCAGTGTACTTTAAACTGTCATGTCAAAAACTTCTGATGTGTCATAATGAATAGTCATGGTGTCATGTCAGGAGATTTTGATTGATGGGGGTCTAAGTGCTGAGACCCCCACCGATTGCCATAAAGAAGCCTGGAGTGGGGGGAGAAGTGATGTATAGACTGGTAGACTTACTATGAACTCATAAGCTCTTAAAGGGGTACTTGGCCCCTAGACATCTTATTTTCTATTCAAAGGATAGGGGAAAAGATGCCTGATCACGGGGGTCCCACTACTGGGGACTGCCGCAATCTCATTGTTACAACTGGTGCTCGTGTAGAGCGTCAGGGTTCAGTGCCGGGGGGCTCGTGATGTCACAGCCATGGCCTGCTCATGATATCATGGCCACGCCCCCTCAATGCAAGTCTATGGGAGGGGGCGTGACAGCCTTCACGCCCCCTCCCATAGACTTGCATTGAGGGGACATGACGGTGATGTCACGAGCAGGGCATGACCGCATCGTCATGAGCCTCCACCCTGCATCGCCAGTCATTTGGCATGGAGCGAATTTCCGTTCACCGGATGTCTGGGGTGTCACAGCCGAGATTGCGGGGGTCCCCAGCAGCAGGACCCCCACGATCAGACATCTTATCCCCTATCCTTTTTGATAAGGGATAAGGTGTCTAGGGGCAGAGTACCCCTTTAGCTCAACTCGAGGAGAGCGGAACTGATCACAGATGATCACAGACGATCACAGAAGTTCATTGCCGATCACAGCCGATTACAGACATAGTTCCCAGCTAAATACTTCAGCCCTTTTGTTTCAGTATTGGCCTCGGACCCCCCAACAATCTTTACGAGTGTTACTATGACATGTCACCATGTTTATTAAGTAACACTTGACAGTGCGTATAAACTCTGTGTAGATGCACACAAATGCAATGTTATGGTCCTAGAGTCATCCCTGGTGCCAAACATCATATTCACTGCTCGAAGCAATATTTCGGAGGAGAGCACATTTGCAAAGTAATACATGTGATGTGAGCTGCTTGTAACAATGGGAGGAAGGACTGGCGGGCCAATCGGGAGATGTGAGCGCTGGGCCCATCAGCTGTGGTGCCGGGTTTCCTTGCCACTTTATCAGCGTGACATTTTAGCAGGAATGTGATGGTCACGGATGCCTATGATTGTGGTTTCCTATTCTCACTAGTGGACTTGGATATTCCTTTGGACTTTTCTGCTGTTTGCATCTGATGAGCTCTTCTGATTTGCCTGTTGTTTGCCTCTGGTTAACCTCTGGCCCGTTTTCAAATTATCCTTCTCCATGAAGTATCTCTGTCCTGGACTGGACCATTTGGTTTTGACCTGGCTTGTCTCATCCTCCAATTAGCCTGCCGTGCACTTAGTGGGTGTAGGGACCGTCAACAAGTTGGGGGTCACTGCTTAGGATGGATCATCCATGTAGGTAGGGAGAGTAGTTGGAATCAGGGCTGCACTGTTCCCTACCTACCAATACAGAATATCAGGCTGTACTGAAAAATGTTGGTGTCCATCTAACCAATGTGTGCACCAACGTTACTAATACTAAACTAGAACCTCAGATGCCAGCAATAGGAAAGCATTTGTGACATTCCAGTAGAGTTGCAAGTTGTATTTTCATTTGAGATCCCATTCCTTGGGTTCTGAGATGCAAAGACTAGGTATTGTAATATCCATCCTACAAGGGGCCCCCAGGAAGGGCATCTTCTCTTTCATCTGATGCTCATGTACTTTCCACTGTTGACTGCCTCTTTTCCTTTCTTGGTTTACTGTGTGATGAACCAGAAAAAGACCACGAGGGAGCGTCAGTTTGCAGGGACGATGTTTGGCGTGAGTTCAGGTCTGCACTGTTCTCTGCCTGCAATTACACATACGAGTCAGGAAAGAAAGGACATGCAAAGCAATTCTCACACACAAATAAATAAAAAGGGAAAGAAATGTATGGGCACTCACCGGTCCAGTATAAACAGCAAGTGGACTTTATTGCTCAATGTCTGTTGTAGTGATGAGCGGCAAAGGCCATATTCGAATTTGCGATATTTAGCGAATATATGGACGAATATTCGTCATATATTTGCAAAATTTGCATATTCGTTATATGCGAAAATATATGAGCATATGCGAAAATGGATGCACATACGTCCATATTAGCGAATATTGAGCCCTCCCTTCTTTATAGGGAACTTATGGGCTAGTGCATTAACTCAGATTTTTTGCCCTTTGAAACCAATAGGCCCATTGTGCTCTATGGGAATCTCACGGTATGTAAAACTGTAAGATAAGCAAGAGGGTCTCGGCAGTACAGTGTATGGCAGACCGTGCATTGGTTCGAGTCCTGGGGGGGTGTAGATGGAGTGTAATACTGATGTGAAGGTCAAGCTATGTGGAAAGGGGGTGTGAGAGCTGCTTTCCATATCCTTTCTTCTTAGAATTCTCAATGGCCTATGAGCCTCTACAGGCCTTTATGACACATTACGCCTTCACTCCTTCTCATAGCGGGGGTAGGGTTGCCACCTGGCCGTTATTTTGGCCGCCCTACCGGTATATTTAAATTGAAAATACCGGCAATGCAATGGCCGATATTAATCCAACCAATCCTACAACTCACGTAATGTTGCGTCATGTACTATACCAGTGTTTCCCAAACAGAGCACCTCGAGCTGTTGCAAAACTACAACTCCCAGCATGCCCGGACAGCCAACGGCTGTCCAGGCATGCTGGGAGTTGTAGTTTTGCAACAACTGGAGGAACTCCTGGTTGGGAAACACTGACCTATAATATTTACTACTATATAGTCCAACATGCTGGGAGTTGTAGTTTTGCAACAGCTGGAGGCACCCCTGGTTGGGAAACACTGACATATACTATATACTACTATAAAGTCCAACATGCTGGGAGTTGTAGTTTTGCAACAGCTGAAGGCGCCCCTGGTTGGGAAACACTGACCTATACTATACACTACTATAAAGTCCAACATGCTGGGAGTTGTAGTTTTGCAACAGCTGGAGGCACCCCTGGTTGGGAAACACTGATCTATACTATATACTATGATATAGTCCAACATGCTGGGAGTTGTAGTTTTCGTTTGGGGCAGCTGCTGAGCCACAGGCTGTATCAGGGCATGCTGGGAGTTGTAGTTAGTAACTAACTGCAACTCCTGAATTTAATTTAAAAAAAGCAAGCAAAAAGTCACATAAAACAAAAATTGTTCTGTTTAAAACTACAGATTGGGGCACAAAAAATGACCCTCATACAACCCCGTGTAAAGAAAAATAAAAAAGTTATGGGGGTCAGAATGGGACAAAAATTCCCCCCTGCATATGTGTATTCTGTGATGTCACGCATAAATAATTAAATATGCAAATTAGCCTGGCCGGTATTTTATTTTTGCAGGAAAGGTGGCGACCCTAAGCGGGGGTGACATGACGCAGGTGACAGGTTCCCTTTAGAGAAACAATGAAGATTCAGGAGACGACCAGGTGCGGTAATAGGTTCCTGAGCACATTTCATCTAATGGCCTCTCTACTAAGTTTCGAGTCCTTTCTGTTGTTGCGTTCCGGCCCGCTGAGGTTTTCTTGTGACGACGTGAACTATCGAATTACGGGAGAAGTTTAGGTTGGTGAGATTACAGGAGACCAATTATAGATGTGACCAGTGAGTATTTTATCTATGAATAACATTGCCGGGCCAAGTGACTATGAAATAACAACCTCAATTATATCGGCTGGGAGAAATGGCGCAGTGTTCGCTGCCGCTTATCCCGGGGGCTCAGCTTGTAATATGGCCGGTATCCATGTGTAACAAATAGTGTTGTTCACTGGACTGGAAGATAATAAATAGATCTAAGGTGATGATTTACAGAAGGTGCTCGAAACGTATTTACCCAATAGTGAGAGCGGCTGAGATAACATTTCTGCCAACCTGACTCCGCCATCTCCTGCTTTGCAAATCATTTTGTAGAGAAGGTAGAGAAGTAGCGAACAGCGTCAGCGCAAAAACTCAACCAACTTCCTTCAGGCGTTGAAACGTAGAAAGTTTTAGACGATTGGAAAAAAAATGGTTTATTTAAAGGGGTACTCCACTGCCCGATCATTCTGAACATTTTGATCCGGATTCTGGCTGAGAGGGTTGCAACGTCACAGCCAGGCCCTTCGTGATGTCACACCACACCCCCTCAATGCAAGTCTATAGACTAGCATTGAGGGGGTGAGGTGTGACATCACGAAGGGCCTGGCCGTGACGTTACGACCCTTGCAGTCAGAATTCGGAACAAAACGTTCCAAATGCTGGGGCAGTGGAGTACCCCTTTAACCACTTCCAGACCGTGATCAATACCCTCCTTCCTCTTTAGAGATATTTTCCATTTTTATTATTTTATTTAGTTTGTGCAGATTTATAAGATATAATGTGTCTTTTCATTTGGTTATTCAAATAACTTTTATTCCTTATTGTTTATTTTTTATTTTCAAAACACATAAGTATTTTTCTTTGTAATTTTTTATTTTAGTAAATTTTTATTTCTTGTGATTTCATAAATGAAAATGTAAAAAATGAAAAGAGGTGTTAAAGGGGTATTCCGAAGAAAGGGATCTTATGGTGTCTATAAGATGTCTGATCGTGGGGGTCCCGCCGATGGGACCCCCGCTATCTCTGTGCAGCACCTGCATTTTATAGCGGGCGGCTGCTCCAGTCTCTGGGCTTCCAGTACTGGAGAGTATTAGCTGTCACGCCCCCTCCAGTAGACATAAATGAAGGGGGCATGATGTGATGTCACAAGGGGGCGTGACATGCTGGCACAAGGGGGCGTGATGTGATGTCACAAAGGGCATGATGTGATGGCACAAGGGGGTGTGGCTGAATGTCACAAGGGGCTTTGGTGTGATGTCACAAGGGGGCGTGGTGTGATGTCACAAGGGGGTGTGATATGATGTCACATGGGGGTGTGGTGTTATGTCACAAGGAAGCATGATGTGATGACACAAGGTGGTGTGGCGTTATGTCACAAGGGGGCATGATGTGATGTCACAAGGGGGCGTGGTGTGGTGTCACAAGGGGGTGTGGCATTATGTCACAAGGGGGCGTGATGTGATGTCACAAGGGGGCGTGGTGTGATGTCACAAGGGGCCGTGGTGTGATGTCACAAGGGGGTGTGATGTGATGTCACAAGGGGGTGTGATGTGATGTCACAAGTGGGTGTGGTGTTATGTCACAAGGGGGTGTGGCGTTATGTCACAAGGGGGCGTGGTGTGATGTCACAAGGGGACGTGGCATTATGTCACAAGGGGGCGTGATGTGATGTCACAAGGTGGCATGGTGTGATGTCACAAGGGGCTGTGGTGTGATGTCACAAGGGGGTGTGATGTGATGTCACAAGGGGTCGTGGTGTGATGTCACAAGGGGCTGTGGTGTGATGTCACAAGGTGGTGTGGCGTGATGTCACAAGGGGGTGTGGCGTTATGTCACAAGGGGGTGTGGCGTTATGTCACAAGGGGGCGTGATGTGATGTAACAAGGGGACGTGGCATTATGTCACAAGGGGGCGTGATGTGATGTCACAAGGTGGCATGGTGTGATGTCACAAGGGGGTGTGACGTGATGTCACAAGGGGCCGTGGTGTGATGTCACAAGGTGGTGTGGCGTGATGTCACAAGGGGCCGTGGTGTGATGTCACAAGGTGGTGTGGCGTGATGTCACAAGGGGGTGTGATGTGATGTCACAAGGGGGCATGGTGTGATGTCACAAGGGGCTGTGGTGTGATGTCACAAGGGGGTGTGATGTGATGTCACAAGGGGGCGTGGTGTGATGTCACAAGGGGCTGTGGTGTGATGTCACAAGGGGGTGTGGCGTTATGTTACAAGGGGGCGTGATGTGATGTCAAAAGGGGTTATGGCGTTATGTCACAAGGGGGTGTGACGTGATGTCACAAGGGGGTGTGACGTGATGTCACAAGGGGGTGTGATGTGATGTCACAAGGGGGTGTGGCGTTATGTCACAAGGGGGCGTGGCGTGACATCATGTCTCCAGTCCTGGAAACACAGAGGTTTCCGATACTGGAGCAGCATCCCGGCCTAGAATGCGGGTGCTGCACAGAGATCGCGGAGGCTCCTGGCGGCGGGACCCTTCCCTGCGATCAGACATTTTTATTCCTATCCTTTTGGATAGGGGATAAGATGCCTTTGGCCGGAATACCCCTTTAAAATAATTTTTTAAACAAAGTTCCCCTCTCTGTTTTGGTTGTTTTTATAGGGGGTGGATCTCGGGGCGTAGCTTGAGCTAATTGTTTTTTTTTTTTATTGTCCTACATTAATTTTTTATTTTGTTTTTTGTTTTTATTTCTTATGTTTTCACTAAATATATTTGTAATTTATACTTTATATTTTTTTTTCCTATTGCGCCCCCATAAGGTCATATTAAAATATATGTTTATTATTGCTGATTTTCAATATAATTGGCGCTGACTTATAAGCCCCTTGTATAGGGGGAATAAAGCACCTGACACCCTCTGCGGAGCTGATCTGGACCCCCCGCATTATTGCTTCCTGCTGAGCTGTATACACGGCACTCGTAGAACACAGTGTATACAGCGAATGGACATGGTGAGTGATATACCGTCTCTACCTTCTCCCTGGAGAGCCTGATTGTCACTGACGGACGTCTATCCTCTCTGTGCCTCTGCATTGCGCTGTTCAGTCATTTTCGAATGACTTTGCTGAGTTCATTTCTTACTGTCCGGACATTTAACGCCTGCAGGTGATCGGCAAAAGGATAAAATATAAAATAAAGTGAAAATCGATTAAATATGTAGCGTTATCGACTGGTAACAAGATGAAAAAATTGTATTCGACTATAGTTGTCTTTGCTGGTTTCCCTTAATGCTCCGAGACTCTCAGGACTTACAGTAGCGTTGAACTGAATAAAAATAACTATATATCTATAAGGACAGATATAGGAAAGCACACCTAATGCAAGCGGATGATATCAATAATAGGAAATGATCAGGAGATGACAGAAACCAAATGATGATCATAGGAATAGATGATGGAACAACGGAACGATCAAGAAAAACAAATACTAATTACAAAATCTGACAAAAACTGACTTTAAAGGGGTACTCCGCCCCTAGACATCTTATATCCTATCCAAAGGATAGGGGATAAGACGTCTGATCTCGGGGGTCCTGTTGCTGGGGACCTGCTGCGATCTCCGTGCTGCACCCGGTTCAGCGCCGGAGGCTCATGATGTCACGGCCGCACCCTGCTTGTGGTATCACTGCTGTGCCCTGCTCGTGATGTCACGGCCACGCCCCCTCAATGCAAGTCTATGGGAGGGGGCGTGACAACTGTCACGCCCCCTCCCATAGACTTGCATTGAGGGGGCATGGCCGTGACATCACAAGAAGAGCGCAGCCGTGACATCACGAGCCTCCACCCCAATCACCAGTCATCCGGTATGGAGCAGAGTTCACTCCGTGCCTCGGATGTCTGGGGTGCAGCAACAGAGATCGCAGGGGTCCCAAACGGCGGGACCCCAGAAATCAGACATATATAAGATGTCTAGGGGTGGAGTACCCCTTTAATTAGCTTTGCCTGAATATTTCCCTATATCTATCCCTGAACACTGACCCTAACACCAGACACCACTGACCCTCACTGTGTCTAAAAATACCCCTACTCCTAATCAAAAGCCAATCTGAAATCTCACCATAACACAAACAATAGGAGGACTCTGAGACTCAGAGACAAAAAACGAGGCCGAGTAAATACAACAAGATAAAACTGGAAGAAACCAAAGCAACAATAGAAAAAAGGATTACATAAGATTTAACAAAAAAACTAAGAGGACTGATAAGGAACAGAATTAAAGGGGTATTCCAGGATTTTTTTTTTGCTACAGGAGGGATCGCTTGGTGGGAGAGAGATCAATCTGCAACTAATGCAACACCTGATTGAAAACCACAGGTCTTTTGAATGGATGCAGCTCATTTATGTTTCAATGGGTGGGGTGGCTGATGTGTGGGAGGGAGGAAAATAGAATTATGGGATTTGTAGGCAAAGAAGTAAACTCAAACAGGAAATACCAGTTCACAAAAAGCTAGCCCCAGTGTTATGGTAATCTCACAGCATAGCCATTTATCCCCAAGACAAGCGCAGATCCTTCCTAAGCATGTCCATTACTGCCTGCCAGGTACCTACTAAAATCACCTTATGGTGGAGAACCCCTTTAAGCTAGAACAAGGCGTAAGGGGAAACACAAGGAATACAGGTAACAAACATATAAGCATATACTATAATCCGCACTACACAGCAAATATCAAGGATTTTTAAAGAGACAAATGAAAATAAATAGGAATTTGGTGGCTACATACTATGAGAATGAATGCTGTGTAGACCGAGGTACTTACATCCTACCCAAAAGGTGCCAAGGAAATGGAAGTGCAAACAATAAGTGGAATCAGCCTTCTAGGTGTGGACAGGAACTAAATTGTTCTGAATACAGGACTTAAAAAATGTTTAACAAAAAAAAATATATATATATATAATGAAAAAAATGCAGCACATCCAATAATACTACCACGGGTGCCCAGCGTCCAAGGCCCGATCCTGGCCTATCTAGACAGTCCACAGAAATCAATGGCGCAGCACTCCAACAGCGTTCCAATCAACAAGTGAATTTATTCAAAGCATATCTCCAGTAGCAACGTTTCAGCTCTACACTAGAGCTTTTTAAAAAAAAAAAGCTCTAGTGTAGAGCTGAAACGTTGCTACTGGAGATATGCTTTGAATAAATTCACTTGTTGATTGGAACGTTGTTGGAGTGCTGCGCCAATGATTTCTGTGGACTGTCTATATATATATATATATATATATATATATATATATATATATATATATATATATATATTTATTTAAAATGTATATATTTTTTTTAAACCCTGTATTCAGAACTATTTAGAGGGGTACTCCAGTGGAAAACTTTTATTTATTTTTTTTTTAAATCAAATGGTGCCCGAAAGTTAAACAGATTTGTAAATAACTTCTATTAAAAAATCTTAATCCATCCAGTACTTATTAGCTGCTGAATACTACAGAGGAAATTCTTTTCGTTTTGGAACACAGAGCTCTCTGCTGACACCATCATGACCACAGTGCTCTCTGCTGACAACTCTGTCCATTTTAGGAACTTTCTAGAGCAGCATATGTTTTCTATGTATATTTACTCTGTAGGATTCAACAGCTAATAAGTACTGGAAGGATTAAGAATTTTTGATAGAAGTAATTTACAAATCTGTTTAACTTTCTGGCTCTAGTTTAAAAAAAAATAAAACATTTTCAAGCTCTGTGCCATGACTGTGAGAAGCTAGACCTGACCTGCCCTGACCTGCCCTGACCTGCCCTGACCTGCCCTGACCTGCCCTGACCTGACCTGCCGCCTGCCACATCCTTCAATTTGAACATTCACCAATATTGTTGGGCGCAAATATTCGCATTTCAAATTTTTATTGCAAATATCACAAATTCGCAAATTTGTGAATATTGCTAATATATTCGCTATATATCGCAGTATATTCCAAATTCTGAATATTCACTTTTTTCAGCATATGCGCATATTCCTTCTTTTCACTTGTGGGCCAATTAGAATGATGCAACTACACTTGTGTCACAGCGAGCGCTCCAGCCTCCACCTCCGGACCGGAGCGCCCGCTGCCTCTGTTTCCCCTTCTGGGGTCCCGGCGTCTCCCGGTCAAACACACTGACCGGGAGCGCGGGTCTCAGCCTGGCAGGGATGCGGCTAGCGTGGCGGCTGGTCCCCGCTCATGCGCCGTGTCCACGTTAAGCTTACCTGCTCCCCGTGTGGCGTCCCTGGTTCCTGGTTCCTGGTTTCCAGCGCGTGCAGCCCCGCTTTCTAGGGTGCGCGCGCGCGCCAGCTTCAGTAAATTTAAAGGGCCAGCGCACCAGTAATTGGTGCGCTGGTTCCACACCTCCCTTGTCAATTCCCAATAAAAGACACCTGCCCCTTCCTGCCCTTGCCGGATCTTTGTGCCTCTGAGAAAGCGTTCCCTACAGTGTTATTGCCTAACCAGTTGCCGAACCCTTTGCTACCGTATACTCGCCTGTGAACCCTTGCCGCCTGCCCTGACCTCTGCTACATCCGACTACGCTCTTGCCTGCTCCCTGTGTACCACTCCATATCAGCCACCAGAGAGGTCGAGTTGCTATAGGAGGATACGACCTGGTGGTTACTGCCGCAACAAGTCCATCCCGCCTTGCGGCGGGCTCTGGTGAAAACCAGTAACCACTTAGAACCGATCCTCTGGTACAACCCGCGTCATCGCCCCTCTGGTTTAGAGGATCCACTACCAGTCCTGCCGGTACGTCACAACTTGTCAGAGGTTATCAACAACATCCCTAGCAACCAATAGTAAAGTTGCCCCCCCCCACTGTTTTCTTCCTCGAATACGCGAATATGAGAATATAACGAATATGCGAAATTCGCAAATATAGGATGAATATTTGTCTATATATTCATGAAATATCGCAAATTCGAATATAGGCAATGCCGCTCATCACTATTCACCAAGATGAAGATAAAGGGCCCATTTACTAACTGCAGCATTTCGGTATGACAAGCGTTAGTAAAGTTATGCCAATTCTTGGTCCGTTTCGGTGCGTGCCTTTTAGTAAATCCAGCGGCGCCTTGGCTCGCATTTTGCCCAGCCCAGAAATTTAAATTATCCAGGGTCTGGTGTATTTCTCTATGACTTCTGGTGTCGACCCCAAAAGCCAAATGTGAGGAGGTTGCTCCCCCGGCAGCACGCCCCCTCTAGGCCGGGACCATTTACAGCCTCCTTTATCCCTCCTTCATGTTCCCTTGGTGCAGGAGATGTACACGCCCAAAATGTCACTCAATTAATTTATGTATTATAAAAATTATAAATCTCCTTCAAAGAATTTACCGACACCTAACTCCGGCAATGCAAACTGCCATTTGGTATTAGTTACCAAGAAACCACCTGAAGATGGGCTATTCTATAAGCGTGAAACGGCTGTTGCAATACACCTATGACTTTGGTGTCCGAATGTTATCCTTGATCCTGTGATGTTGTGCTAAAGTTTGAAATGAAAGCAACTTTTTACATACCAGGTGAGTGCCTCTGCATTTTCCAAAACCAGTGTTTCCCAACTAGGGTGCCTCCAGCTGTTGCAAAACTACAACTCCCAGCATGCCCGGACAGCCGAAGGCTGTCCGTGCATGCTGGGAGTTGTAGTTTTGCAACAGTTGGAGGCACCCTGGTTGGGAAACACTGTCCTAGACAAAATACTATAAATAATTTCTATAAGCGTGAAACGGCTGTTACAATACACCTACGAATAGACAACCATGTGACTCATGGCCTCCGCATTTTTCCAAAAATACAACTAAACTTCCAGCATGCCTGGACAATTGAAGGCTGTCTGGGCATGCTGGGAGTTGTAGTTTTGCAACAGTTGGAGGCACCCTGGTTGGGAAACGCTGTAACATAGTAACATAGTTCATAAGGTTGAAAAAAGACCAAAGTCCATCAAGTTCAACCTATAACCGTAATGAGTCCCTAATGAGTCTTTTGTCCTAGACAAAAGACTATAAATAATTTCCATATGCGTGAAACAGCTGTTGCAATACACCTATGTGACTCATACAACCATGTGACTCATGGCCAAGCCAAGTCTCCTGGACCCAGGTTTGAAACCACAACTACGATGTCTGTGGTGCTCATGGGGCTCATTCACATAATTCATAATTAGTGTTGAGCGGCATAGGCCATATTCGAATTCGCGAATATTCGCGAATATATGGACGAATATTCGTCATATATTCGCGAATATTCGCATATTCGTAATATTCGCGTTTTATTTTCGCATATGTAAAAATTAGCGAATTCAAAAATTATCATATGCGAAAATTATCATATACAAAATTAGCATAAGAGAAAATTTGCATATGCGAAAATTAGCATATGCTAATTTTCGCATATGCGAAAATTCGCACACCAGTCTCACACAGTAGTATTAGAGCCTTCTTTACACCACACAAGCTGGAAGCAGAGAGGGATGATCACTGTGATGTGTACTGTGAAAAAAAACAATAAAAAAAAAACGAATATTCGTAATTACGAATATATAGTGCTATATTCGCGAATATTCGCAAATTCGCGAATATGCGATATTCGCGAATAAAATTTGCATTGCGAATATTCGCGAGCAACACTATTCATAATACATGGTCCCCTTACCACACCCTCAGACATGCCTTAACCACGCCCTCAGACACGCCCCTAACAGAATGCATGAAGCATTATCAGGGACATTACTCTTCCATTCTGGTGATCGGTGGGTGTCCCAGCAGGCAGACCTCACCGATCACCTAGCCATCCCTTATCATGTGGATAGGGGATCATTTAAAATTTTGGGTATACCTCTAAGACCAATGGTTGATGTGAATATAAATTATGAATTTTTAAGTTTAGAAGTTTACTCCGTTTACCGCGTGGGATAATAAAGATTATATTTTCACAGATCGGACATTTACACATGCGGAAATACTAGATATATGTTTTTTTTTTATTTTTTATTATGTGTTAAAAAAATTTTTTATGGGAAAAGGTGACTATTTTTATTTTTATTAGGGGGGTAGGGGGGTTATATATTTTTAAATTCATTTTTATTTTTTCCTACCTAGCTGGTTAGCAAATAAAGGGGGGATATCATGCATTTTTCTTCTTTTTTAACCCCTTAGGGACTTGCCTCGTAAATGTACGCTGCAGCAAGTAAAGTCTGTCTGCCACAAGAAGATTCTGTTCTCTGTGCCTAGCCAAGCTGGGAGGCTGTAATCTTCATAGACCCCGGCCATGCGCGGAGGTCGTGAGAACAGCGAGGTTGACAGGTGCCAGGAGCATCATGTCACTTCCCAGAAACCACCGCTGTCTAAAAGCAACGGTGGCAAAAAAAGAAAGAAAAACAGCGGTAGCCAGAGACCTGGAGCTCTGGGCCTGAGACCCGGGGCTACAGCCCTGTTAGCCCCCGCCTTGCAACGCCCCTGTATGGCCCCACCAAATTGTCTATAGTCCTTAAGGAGGTCCTTAAGGAGGGTCACTTAAAGCTTCTCGGTAAAGTTCAATACTGTATAATAAATGTCTAAAGATTAGGAATATTTTTTTCAGAATGTTTCAATTTTCCTCGTTTTTAACAAATGTGAAGAGGAGGAGATGATGGCGCGGGATGGAACCGGCTTGGATCCGCCATCTGTTTGCACTATAAACATGAAGTGACAACCGCAGAGAAGTGATGTACGATCTATGAAGAATATAAGAGTTATTTATGTGAGGTCAAAAGGAAATAAGAGAAAGGAACCGATGCTATTTCTCTTCTCTTTGCACCTAAAACAATTTTACACTTAACCCCGTCAGTGCTATAGTTATCATCAGTACGTTACTTTTCTATGAATATTTCAGTGTTTCAGTACGCTGACCTTATCCCGGTACTTGGGAATTGTAACATCAGGTTTGATTTCCATATTGTGCATTTGTGAACCTTGGAGACTCGCTCCCTTTTGAAATGTATCATGCATGAATTTATACCGTGATTTATATTCTACCAGCGCAGCTGTACTGTAGAAAAAGCCCAGTATGCAAATTCACCGCAAACTAGAAAGCTAGAAAAAAAACGGGACACATGTTGAGTTGGAGATATAAGTAATATTACTATTCGGTCACCTGATGAGATTCACTATAGGTTGTAAAACATAAGGAAATATATACAAATCAGCTATAACATGGAGCAATGGAGGAAGGCGCCCGGTATGGATGACGTTCTCCATCATGTGGCAACCGGGTGCATGTGACACTTACCTGGGGAAGAGATGGCACCAGGATGCATTATGGGAAGAAGACAAGCCGACGGGGGCTGTGCGTAGTATTGCCACCTGGCCGGTATTTTGGCCTCCCTGCCCGTGCAATGGCCGGTATTTATCCAACCAATCCTTCAACTCCCGGAATGTTGCACCATATACTATACCAGTATTTCCCAACCAGAGCGCCCCCAGCTGTTGCAAAACTACAACTCCCAGCAGGCCCAGACAGCCTTTGATGCATCCTATTAGTGAAATTTTCCTCTCCAAGTTGACTCCAGCTGCTGCAAAACTACAACTCCCAGCATGCCTGGTCAGCCTTCGGTGCATCCCATTGGTGCAGTGTTTCCAAACCAAGGTGCCTCCAGCTGTTGCAAAACTACAACTCCCAGCATGGCCGGACAGCCTTTGGTGCATCCCTTTAGAGCAGAGTTTCCAAACCAGGGTGCCTCCAGCTGTTGCAAAACTACAACTCCCAGCATGTTGGACTATATAATAGTATATAGTATAGGTCAGTGTTTCCCAACCAGGGGTGCCTCCAGCTGCTGCAAAACTAAAACTCCCAGCATGTTGACTATATAGTAGTATGTAGTATAGGTCAGTGTTTTCCAACCAGGGGTTCCTCCAGCTGTTGCAAAACTAAAACTTCCAGCATGTTAGACTATATAGTAGTATATAGTACAGGTCAGTGCTTTCCAACCAGGGGTGCCACCAGCTGTTGCAAAACTACAACTCCCAGCATAGTAGTATATAGTATAGGTAGGCCGCTGGCTGTCCGGGCATGATGGGAGTTGTAGTTTTGCAACAGCTGGAGGCACCCCTGATTGGGAAACACTGACCTATACTACTATATAGTGATGAGCGGCAGGCGCCATATTCGAATTCGCAATATTTCGCAAATATATGTTCGTGAAATTCGCATATTCGCTATGTTCGTTCTCTTTTTTTTTTTTTCCATGCAAAAATTTGTTATGGAATTCGCATAGCGCCCATGTGCAATTATATATTTCACCTAAAAGAAGGGAGGGATCAGTGTCCAGTCTGGAAGTGCCGATATTTACATACATATTCGCATAAATAGTCGCATAAATTTGCATAAAAAATGAATATTCGTCATTACGGATATATATCACTATATTCTAAATCTTCTCAAAATCGCGAAGTGCCGATATTCACTCTCAACATTACTACTGTATAGTCCAACATGCTGGGAATTGTAGTTATTGTTTGGGGCAGCCGCTGAGCCACAGGCTGTATCAGAGCATGCTGGGAGTTGTAGTTTTTGTTTGGGGCAGCCGCTGAGCCACAGGCTGTATCAGAGCATGCTGGGAGTTGTAGTTAGTTTCTAACTGCAACTCCTGAATTTAATAATGAAAGCGATCAAAAAGTCTGATCAAAACAAAAACGGTCCTGTTAAAAACTACAGATCGGGGGGGCCAAAAAATGACCCTCATACAGGCCCCATATTAGGAGAAATAAAAAAGTTACAGGGGTCAAAATAGGACAAAAATTCCCCCTCATATGTGTATCCTGTGATGTCACGCATATACAATTAATTATGCAAATTAGCATGGCCGGTGTTTTTTTGCAAGAAAGTGGGCAACCCTAGCTGTGTGATGGGCAATGTTCTGCTGGAGACCTTGTGTCCTCCATCATGTGGCGCTCACTGTGACATGAACCACCTACCTGACCATTGTACAGACCAAGTTCCTCCTTCATGGCAGCCGGACCCTCTAATGGCCGAGTTCCCGTAATGGCAGCCTCTGTCAACAGGATCCCCTAATGGCAACGGCCTCTATCAGCAGAATAATGCCCCCTAATGGCAGCGGCCTCTATCAGCAGAATAATGCCCCCTAATGGCAGCGGCCTCTATCAGCAGAATAATGCCCCCTGCGGCCTCTATCAGCAGAATAATGCCCCCTGCGGCCTCTATCAGCAGAATAATGCCCCCTGCGGCCACACTGCAGACATTGTTTAGGAATGAGAGATCTAGGAGGTGACTCGGCCTCCACATTCCCCCGATCTTATTCAATGGATCATCTGCGGGATCTGCTGGAGAAACAAGTCTCATCCATGGAGGCCGCACCTCACACCTTACAGGATCTGCTGTCCGGGCCTCACTGGTTACAACACAGGTCTATGGGGTCCGGGCCCTGGGGTCCAGGTTGTGATGGGTCAGAGCTGGATTTTTTAATGAATTCGGTCAGAGAGAAACATTTTTATATTCCCTAACATGATCTATATATATATATATATATATTTTTTTTTTTTTTTTGCTTTTCATGCAAATAAAAGCACCTTGAGCTTGTGGAGCAGTCGCGGTCACCACTGTGTATAGGAGGGAACATGCTCTGGATTCACTCATTCTAATTATTGCTTTAAGTGGGAGTTTTTGGCAGAAGGTCAGAAAATAATAGGAGAATGTGTGAATCCGCAGAAGACGGCAGAAACAAGCTTAATCATTAGAATAAAGCCATTTCTCCCCAGACTCCGCAGTGATGTTCAATGTTCTGGATAGATCACCGTCTGCTCTCCGGTGGATTTCTGTTTCCTGCTGACTCAGACGCACAGGCTTCTCCTGCCATTTTTAATCGCATTCGTTCACATTGCGCAGTTTTACCTGCGTGAAGCCGTAGATCTCATTTATATAGTAAACTACCGGGGAGACCGGAATGACACCGACACTTAGGGATAAACTCGTCCTCATTCTCCCGGCCGGTCCCTCGTCTAATATAAACTAAAACACCCAACATCCTCCGAGGCTGCAATGTAAATCACCGCGGTCGGACGCCATTGTATTCCAGGGCCTCCTGCCGATCCCGACAATCATTGATTCGTTCTCGATGTCACTTTATATTAATTCATCAATTCTAAAAAACTCTGCAGCATATTACAGGGATTCCCATTGAAAGCTGAAGAATCCCAAACATTTCTCCATTGTTTAGATTAGGGAGGTCCCAATATCGATACTGGACATTTGCACAAGTACTTGTACTCGTGCAAATGTCCCCGATACCTGCCAGCAGTGGCGTTGCTAGGGTTGGTGTCACCCGGTGCGGTAGAAAATGGTGTCACCCCCATACGTAACCCCTCCCCCCAGTAAGTTTTAGCCTGTTGTGACAGACACCACTGTTGTAGCGCATTGTGAGAAATTCCAGTATAATAATCAGATATACCAGTTGCCACAGAATAGGAAAGTGTTAAAGAAGTTTTCACCATTGAAATATACAGCTCCCAGAATTACTTAAAGGGGTACTCCACTGGAAAACATTTACTTTTATATCAACTGGTGCCATAAAGTTAAACAGATTTTTTAATTACTTCTATTTAAAATCTTAATACTTACAGTACTTATAAGCTGGTGTATGCTCCACAGGAAGTTGTGCAGTTCTTTCCAGTCTGACCACAGTGCTATTTGCTGACACCTCTGTCCATGTTAGGAACTGTCCAGAGCAGGATAGGTTTGCTATGGGGATTTGATCCTACTATGAACAGTTCTTGACATGGACAGAGGTGTCAGCACGGAGCACTGTGGTCAGACAGAAAAGAAATTAAAAAAGAAAATAACTTCCTGTGAATTGCTTATACAGCAGCTAATAAGTACTGGGAGGATTAAGATTTTTAAAAAGAAGTAATTTACAAATCTGTTTAACATTGTAGCACCAGCTGATTAAAAAAAATGTTTTCCAGTAGAGTACCCCTTTGAGCAGTGGTGAGGTTATGCTGGGAGTTGTAGTTTCACTGACCTAACTGTAGAACTGACAAGTGACTACAGCTCTGATAGGACATAGAGAGGAGAATGTACAATGATATCAGTGACTACAGGTGACGTCTTCTCTATAGTGAGGAGAATACACAATGATATCAGTGATTACAGGTGACGTCTTTTCTATAGTGAGGAGAATACACAATGATATCAGTGACTACAGGTGACGTCTTCTCTATAGTGAGTAGAATACACAATGATATCAGTGACTACAGGTGACGTCTTCTCTATAGTGAGGAGAATGTACAATGATATCAGTGACTACAGGTGACGTCTTCTCTATAGTGAGGAGAATACACAATGATATCAGTGACTACAGGTGACGTCTTCTCTATAGTGAGGAGAATACACAATGATATCAGTGACTACAGGTGACATCTTCTCTATAGTGAGGAGAATGTACAATGATATCAGTGACTACAGGTGACGTCTTCTCTATAGTGAGGAGAATACACAATAATATCAGTGACTACAGGTGACGTCTTCTCTATAGTGAGGAGAATACACAATGATATCAGTGACTACTGGTGACGTCTTCTCTATAGTGAGGAGAATACACAATGATATCAGTGACTACAGGTGACGTCTTCTCTATAGTGAGGAGAATACACAATGATATCAGTGACTACAGGTGACGTCTTCTCTATAGTTTTCCCTTATTTAATTCAGATGGTACATACCGCCAGGACTTGTTCCAGCTAAAACTTCTCTCTGCAGAATGTGACGCCCAGACGTCTCCTCACTATGTCAGCGCATTCTCATCCTCTATATGAAAACAATTATTACTATAAACCTGACAGACACTGTATCCTCTAAATATAATACTACTATACACTACACTCTTTGATTACAAACCTTCCATACACCATACCCACTGGTAGTACATTCTGAATATAATACCAACACATACTGTACACTCTGAATATAAATCTGCCACATAATGTACCCCTGAATATAATACCGCCACACACCGTATCCACTGAATATATTACTACCACATACTGTACCCTCTGAATATAATACTACCACAAACTGCGCCCTCTGAATATAATACTACCACAAACTGCACCCTCTGAATATAAATCTGCCACATACTGTACCCTCTGAATATAAATCTGCGAACATACTGTACCCTCTGAATATAAATCTGCCACATACTGTACCCCTGAATATAAATCTGCCACATATTGTACCCCTGAATATAAATCTGCCACATACTGTACCCCTGAATATAATACCGCCACATACTGTACCCTCTGAATATAATACTACCACCCACTGCGCCCTCTGAATATAATACTTAGAGATGAGCAAACTACAGTAAATTCAACTCGTCACAAACTTCTCTGCTCGGCAGTTGATCACTTTTCCTACATAAATTAGTTCAGCTTTCAGGCGCACCCGTGGGCTGGAAAAGGTGGATACAGTCCTAGGAGACTCTTTCCTAGGAATGTATCCACCTTTTTCAGCCCATCGGAGCACCTGAAGGCTGAACTAATTTACGCAGGATAAGTCATCAACTGCCGAGCCAAGAAGTTCGTGACGAATTGAATTTACTATAAGTTCGCTCATCTCTAATAATACTACCACAAACTGTGCCCTCTGAATATAATACTACCACAAACTGCGCCCTCTGAATATAATACTACCACAAACTGCGCCCTCTGAATATAATACTACCACAAACTGCGCCCTCTGAATTTAACGTTGCCATACAGAGCACCCTCTGAATATAATATCACAACCGCAGTAACACCCCTCAACATCCGTTAGCTGATGCTATTACCACGGGAGGGGGGTATTGGTGGTGTTGCTAGTGGATGATGGGGGTGCTACTACTGGGGGGGTGTTGCTGGAGGATGATGAGGGTGCTACTGGCCATCCCCCCTGGCAGTATCACCCCCATCATCCATCTGCAGGATCATCCTCCTGGCAGGAGCACCGCCATCATCCACCATCAGGATCTGCTGATGGATGTGCTGCTTGGGGGGGGGGTGTTGCTGGTGGATGATGAGGGTGCTACTGCCAAGGGGGGAGCATTAGGTAGGCAGAAGTTCCCCCACATTAGATAGGTCTCTGTTTCCCCACATTAGGTAGCATCTATTCCCCATATTAGGCAGCATAGATTCCCCACACTTGGTACCAGTTCCCCCATATTAGGTAGGTACCAGTTACCCCACATTAGGTAGCCATTTCCCCACATTAGGTAGCACAGATTCCCCACATTCGGTAGCACAGATTCCCCACATAAGGTAGCATAGACTCCCCACATTTGGTAGTAGTTTCCCCACATTAGGCCGCAGGTTCCCTTGCAGGTTCCCCACAATGGGTCAAAGTCTCCCCACAATAGATCGCTGGTTATACCCCCCCCCCCCCACACACACACACACACACATGGAAAAAAAAAACACATACAACACAGAGAGACAAACACACTCACAGACAGACACACACACAGAGTCACACACACACTCAGAGTCACACAAACACACACAGTCACATACACACAGTCTCACACACACACACACACAAGCATAGATAGAGACAGACAGACAGAGAGACAGACATACACACTCACCCATCCAGCGCAGCGCTCCTTCTCACCGGGCGCCGTGCGAGTGGCGTAACTGACGTCCTCCTGTGCGGCCATGCGGTGTGACGTCAGGCCGGCGCAGACGTGGGAGCGGAGGCCGGGCACAGTGCTGGTGAAGGTGAGTGGGGGTGTGATGGTGGACGGGCGCACAGTGAAGGTGAAAGAGGGGGGTTGCTGACGGACGGGCGCACCGCACACACAGCGCAGGGGGGGGTGCTGACGGATGGGAGGCCGGTCGGGCACAGATGGGGGGGTGCTGCGGAGCGTCTTGGTGTCACCCCATTAGGTTGGTGTCACCCGGTGCGGGCCGCACCCCCCGCACCCGGGTCGCAACGCCACTGCCTGCCAGCAAGAGGGAGGAGCGGTAAGCCGCCTGCACTCTCCGCTCCGGAGCTATGCAGTGCTATCAACAGCTGAGAGCACATCATTGCCGGGACCCGCATTAACCTTTTAGACGCCGCAATGAAAGTTGATTGCGGGGTCTAGAAGTCCTGAAGTTAACTGCCGATTAGCTCAGGGATGCTGATCGGGATCACCGTGGTGTAATCGCGGTGTCCCGATCAGCTGTGAGGACGGCAGGAGGTCCCTTACCCTGCTCCGTGCGTCCGATAGTCGCTCCTATACTGCTGCCAGCCATGACAGGCACTAGTAAAGGAGCACCGATAACACTGATCACTGCTATGTTATGGCACAGCATTGATCAGTGTATGCAATCTACAGATTACATGTAATAGTCCCATATGGGGACTAAAAAAGTGGGGGGGGAAATTGTTAAAAATAATAAATGTGAATTAACCGCTTCCCAATAAAAAAAAGCAATCACCCCCTTTTCAAAAAAGTTAAAATAAAATAAAAAATATTTTTTTTTATATAAAAAAAGCTCTTTCTCTTATAAAAACTAAAAAAACACCCCTTTTCCCATTAAAGGGGCAATCCAGTGGATGACCTTTTTTTATATAAATGAACTGGTGCCAGAAAGTTAAACAGATTTGTAAATGACTTCTATTTAAAAATCTTAATCCTTCCAGTACTTATTAGCAGCTGTATGCTAGAGAGGAAATTCTTTTCTTTTTGAATTTCTTTTTTGTCTTATCCACAGTGCTCTCTGCTGACACCTCAGTCCTTGTCAGGAACTGTCCAGAGCAGTATAGGTTTGGTATGGGGCTTTCTCCTGCTTTGGACAGTTCCTGATACAGGCATCAGGTGTCAGCAGAGAGCACTGTGGATAAGGCAAAAAAAGAAATTCAAAAAGAAAATAATTTCCTGTATAGCATACAGCCACTAATAGGTATGGGAAGGGTAAAGATTTTTTGATAGAAGTAATTTATAAATCTGTTTAACTTTCTGGCACCAGTTCATTTAAAAAAATAAAAAAATAAAAAAAATGTTTTCCACCGGAATACCCCTTTAAAGATAAAAACAAGAACAAAAAAAAAAACCTGTCACATGACATTGAAAATAGTATCGGTAATTGGTATCGGCGAATACTTAAGAAAAAGTATCGGTACTCGTGCTCGGTCTTGTTTATACTTTTTGTGAGTTGGTTTTGCATTTCATTGTAATTATAAAATTTTCTGTGCAAAATGCTGCGGCAAATGGAGGAGATTCATCAAAACCCGTGCAGAGGAAACATTGCCCAGTTGCCCAGAGCAACCAATCATTGGGTGCTCTGGGCAACTGGACAGCTTTTAGGGTTGCTACCTTTCTTGCAAAAAAATAAATCCAAGGCCATGCTAATTTGCATAATACATTATTTATGCAGAACATCACAGGATACACATATGCAGGGGGAAATTTTGTCCTATCCTGACCCCTATGGGGGAGATTTATCAAAACCTGTGCAGAGGAAGAGTGGGGCAGTTGCCCATAGCAACCAATCAGATTGCTTCTTTCATTTTCCACAGGCCTCTTTAGAGGCCTGTGGAAAATGAAAGAAGCAATCTGATTGGTTGCTATGGGCAACTGCCCCACTCTTCCTCTGCACAGGTTTTGATAAATCTCCCCCTATATCTTTTTTATTTCTCCTGATACGGGGCTGTATGAGGGCTCATCTTTTGCCCCCCCCCCCCCCCATCTGTTGTTTTTAAAAGGACCATTTTTTTACGTAACTTTTTGTTCGCTTTTTTTTTTTTTTTAAATAAATTCAGGAGTTGCAGTCAGTTACTAACAACAACTCCCAGCATGCCCTGATGCAGGCTGTGGCTCAGGAGCTGCCCCAAATGAAAACTACAACTCCCAGCCTGTTGGACTATATATAGTAGTATATAGCATAGACATGTGGTGCCGGGGTGTTGCAATGGTGTAGCAGGGTCTGGTGGTATTAACCCTGTGGGGTAAGGTGTTAGTAACCCCTGATTAGTCGTGACACCAGGATGTGGTTGTTTCGGTATAAGGTCCTGCCGACAACCAACCCAGAAACGGCAGGCATTGGCAATAAAGGAATGTCCACAGCAGGAATTGTGCAAATAACTGGAACTTTTACTTGGAATTCTTATTAAACAGTCTTTACAGTTTTGCAGTCTCTCTAGAGGCAACCGGATCCAGGATACTTCGCAGGCTTGCTGGGACTTGTAGTAATGAGAGGATTTATGCAGGCCACTGTGCTACTAATATTATTCTTGAGGTGAGTAGTAGTCACTAGAATTGTAGATAGAGCTTGATAACTCACGTTTTGAAGTGTCTGCAGGTTCTTTAGGCTTTGGCCGAGATGAGATGAATGTAGTAGGTGCAGAGATTGTGCTTTGTAGCCAGGAACTAAGAGAGAGAATTCAGAGACTACAGCCCCTTATATACTAGGGAGGCTGGAATAAAGCCCATTGGTTGCAAAGCCTGTGTGTCCTGTACCCATGGCACTCTGGGTAGTGTCACATGACTGTGGTTCACATGACTTACCTCTATACATATGTACAATGAACAATATGTACACAAAACATTTACAATGCATTAACAGAAGGTGAGCAAGGGGAGAGCCCTGCAGGACAGCCCTATGGACTGCAGGGACTCTTCCAGAGGGGAGCTAGAGATGATACAGGACCATGTCCTGTACCGGGACACCACAAACCCCCTTACTTAACAAAAATCATCCCCGAAGTAGGTCCCCTTAGGGAGAGGAACGAAATGGCCATAGGGCCGGATGCAGTCCTGAAACATTAATCAAAATGTCCCATTTCAGGCTGGAGATAACAAAAATGATGAAAAAAAAAAAAAAATATATATATATATATATATATATATATATATATATATCAAGGAAGGCTGCAGCACTCCAAATGAACGGTGAAGAAACAAAGTGTTTATTCCATCAAAACAAATGCCCAATGTGGCCATTTTCAAGCCCAATGCGGCCATTTTCGCCCAATGTGACCATTTTGGCTTGAAAATGGCCGCATTGGAAGACCGAAATGTTGCATCTGTTGTGATGGAATAAACACTTTGTTTCTTCACCGTTCATTTGGAGTGCTGCAGCCTTCCTTGATATCTGGTTATCTGGTGCCTAGGACCCGGCCATACTACTGCGTGCACCCACCACAGTTGTTCCTTAGGAGTGCTGCCCTGTGTCTATTTTCTATATATATATATATATATATATATATATATATATATATATATATATGTATAGAGTCTCTGTGCATTTAAATAATGTCCATACATGCTCTGGAACTTATTTACGAACAGGATGGAATAAATATTTTGTTTTCCTTTTGGTGAGTTACTGATTAATAACATTATCAGTATAACAATAATACTATAATACGTTCCAATACCTTTTTCTGTATACTTGTTTTATTTTACTATGATGCATCTCTAACAACTAGGCATACAATATGACTAGCTTGATCCTAGATATAACATCCGTCTATAGCTGAAACTTTTTTTTTTAAATATTAACGTTTTATTAATTTTATTCAAAGTACAAAGTTCAAGTAAAGTACAAAAACACCATCAATAAACAGGCATCGTAAGAAACGCGGTTGTCGATAGAGTACACACATATGATGCGTACCATCACTATATAAAGTCAGGTATTCAGTAACAAGACAGGATGTTGAATACATTAAAGTGAATAGTTAAATACATGACAATTCAAACATCAATTAGTCAACTCAAGGTACATGGTCCGAGCTTCTATGTGATCAGGGTAGGTACAATCAACAACAATGTGGTTGGTGTAAGCAACATATGGGAAGAAGAGGAGATGAGGACAGAAAGAAGGAGGAAGAAGAGACAGGAAAGGGTTCCAAAGGGACAGAAGGGAATGGGAACGAGGAAGACTACTAGGTTCGTAATAAAGAGGTTGTAAGACTTACCCAGCGGGTCAGGAGGGCTTCAGAACAACATGGCAAAGCAACGAGGCATGGTGGCTATGTGTGAAAAATGGGCTGTTTAGGTAGAGGGAGCACCGGAAACTGGGCGTGCTGTAGGGCTTGGGGAACATATGTTTCCGAGTGAAAGATGCATGGACGTATAGTCCCTAGAGGATGTAAAATGTGTCCAAGGGTGCCAGACGGTGTTGTGTTTGTCTTTCTGAATTTTTGAGTCGGCTAGCAATTCTTCCATCCTGTGTAGATGGGAGGATTCTTGGAGCCAAGAGATAATGGATGGGAGAAGTTGCGAATTCATAGTTACATAGTTACATAGTTAGTACGGTCGAAAAAAGACATATGTCCATCAAGTTCAACCAGGGAATTAAGGGGTAGGGGTGTGGCGCGAAATTGGGGAAGGGATGAGATTTTATATTTCCTCATAAGCATTAATGTTATTTTGTTCCAGGAATGTATCTAATCCTGTTTTAAAGCTGTAAATTGTTCCAGCTGTGACCAGTTCCTGAGGTAGACCGTTCCATAAATTCACAGTCCTCACGGTAAAGAAGGTGTGTCGCCCCTTGAGACTAAACCTTTTCTTCTCCAGACGGAGGGAGTGCCCCCTCGTCCTTTGGGGGGGTTTAACCTGGAACAGTTTTTCTCCATATTTTTTGTATGGGCCATTAATATACTTATATACGTTTATCATATCCCCCCTTATACGTCTCTTCTCAAGACTAAACAATTGTAACTCCTTTAATCGCTCCTCATAGCTAAGATGTTCCATGCCCCATATTAGTTTAGTCGCGCGTCTCTGCACCCTTTCCAACTCCGCAGTGTCCCTTTTATGGACAGGTGACCAAAACTGAACAGCATATTCCAGGTGAGGCCGTACCAATGCTTTATAAAGGGGGAGTATTATGTCCCTGTCCCTTGAGTCCATGCCTCTTTTTATACATGACAATATCCTGCCGGCTTTGGAAGCAGCAGCCTGACATTGTGCTATTCTGTAGTCTGTGATCTACAAGTCACCCAGATCCTTCTCTACCAGTGACTCTGCCAGTTTAATCCCCCCTAAGACATACGACGCTGCAGGTTATTAGTATACACAGCCCCCCTCTATATACACAGCCCCCTCTATATACACAGCCCCCCTAAGACATACGACGCATGCAGGTTATTAGTACCCAGATGCATAACTTTACATTTATCCACATTGAACCTCATTTGCCAAGTGGATGCCCAGACACTTAGTCTATCCAAGTCATCTTGTAATTTATACACATCCTCTATATACACAGCCCCCCCTCTATATACACATCCTCTATATACACAGCCCCCCCTCTATATACACAGCCCCCCTCTATATACACAGCCCCCCTCTATATACACATCCTCTATAGACTGTACTGTGCTACAAAGCTCGGTGTCATCTGCAAAGATAGAAACAGAGCTGTTATTACCATCCTCTATATCATTGATAAATAAATTAAACAACAGCGGGCCCAGTACCTAACCTTGGGGTCACCACTAATAACCGGGGACCAATCAGAGTACGAATCATTGACCACCACTCTCTGGGTACGATCCATGAGCCAGTGTTCAATCCAGTTACAAACTAAAATTTCCAAACCCAAAGACCTTAACTTACCTGTCAGACGTCTATGAGGGACAGTATCAAACGCTTTAGCAAAATCCAGAAACACTATATCCACAGCCATTCCTCTGTATACACAGCCCCCCTCTATATACACAGCCCCCCTCTATATACACAGCCCCCCCTCTATATACACAGCCCCCCTCTATATACACAGCCCCCCCTCTATATACACAGCCCCCCCTCTATATACACAGCCCCCCCCCCCTCTATATACACAGCCCCCCCTCTATATACACAGCCCCCCCTCTATATACACAGCTCCCCCTCTATATACACAGCCCCCCCTCTATATACACAGCCCCCCCTCTATATACACAGCCCCCCCTCTATATCCACAGCCCCCCTCTATATACACAGCCCCCCTCTATATACACAGCCCCCCCTCTATATACACAGCCCCCCCTCTATATACACAGCCATTCCTCTGTCAAGGCTTCTACTCACCTCTTCATAAAAGCAAATTAGATTGGTTTGACAATTCCAAAGTCTTGGAATTACCGTTCTGGCCGCAAGCAACAGAAACTATATTAGTTTGGCCGTATGCTTGGGTATGTGAGCAGGAAGGATGGTGAGTAGGATGACTTCTGGCGTGGGGGGGAGCTGGGTCATTGTGATACGATGTATTATATCTATAACTTGAGTCCAGTATGTAGATAAGTGGGGGCAGGTCAGCCAAACATGAAGCATAGTGCCACCTACACCTCCACATCTCCAGCACGTATCTGGAACATCGGGATAGAATTTGGCGAGTAGGGATGGCACTCTGTACCATCTCGTTAGAACTTTATAGTTGATTTCTTGTGCTTTACAAGAGATGGAGGTGCGGTGGCATTGATTCAGAGCCCTGGTCCAGTCTTCCTCCGTGAATTGATGTCCTATTTCTTTTTCCCAGCCTAACTGGAATGGGAGCGGATCGGTTGTAAATTCATGTATGAGGAGAGAGTAAAGGACACTGATTTTATGGTTGATTTTATGCGAGGAAACACAGAGGTTTTCAAAGTTGGTGAGTGGACGATGAAGTGATAGCTTCCTTTTGTTAGACAAAAGTGACTGAGTTGTGCGTATTGAAAGAGTAAGTGGATAGTCACCTCGGTCTCCTGTAAGAGATCAGGTAGGCTCTTCAACAATGTCTGAGATATTAATTTGGAAAAACAAGTGCACTCTCCCCTTTGGAAGGTGAGGAAGGGGCTCGTAGATAAGGCAGGGGGAAAAGCCGGATTGTCAAATAATGGGGTAAGGGGGCCGTCTGGGCAGAAGAGCGAAAGATGACTAAGATATGTATTGCGAGTGCGAACGATTGAGTTAAGGACAGCCGGGAGACTGGCCACATCTTTAGTGGAAGAGATGCATTGCGGGAGCCAAAGTAAGAATTTGGGGTTTTGATTCAATATAGTACCCTCAAATTGTACCCATTGTTTGTCTGTATAATGGTGAAAGCAATCTAGTACGCGGGAGAGGACTGCAGCCAGGTAATATGAGAGGGGGTCAGGCATCGCCAAACCCCCCTCTCTTTTCCTTCTAATCAATATGGTGCGGGCCAGTCTTGACGGTTTGTGCATCCATACAAATCCAGAGCTGAGAGCAGAGAGTTCCTTGAAATAGGATCTGGGTATTAGGCAGGGAATACAGGAGAAAAGATATAAGAGACGAGGTAGCATATTCATTTTCAGGATATTTACCCTCCCCAGCCAAGAAAAGTCTCTCCTCTCCCATTTGGACAAGTCGAATTTGAGAGAGTGTAAGAGTGGTGGGAAGTTGATGCAAAAGATTTCAGACGGGTCAGCTGGAACATGGACTATAGCTGAAACTTTATTGACATATGACATTTCACTGACATAGATATTTGAATATAAAATATTTTTGACTGACTTTTTTTTCTATTGACACTTAACATGAAGTATATATAATGAATGTAATGCCTCTACATACTGAAATTAATCTCACTGTTACCTTTTTATTGACATATATTTGATGTAATACCACATATTATTTCCCTTGTAATACACTGGTTGTGGATTGGGTTGCCTGAGGCTTTCTGCCCAATGCCTTAGCTACTAGGGTCTATCGGTATTACACACTTACCCCTAGAACTCTGGATCTAGATAATAATTTCACTTACTGTTACCTTTTTGCAAACGTGTATTTTTTAGTTAGCTGCAGGAATACCTTCTGGCACAAAAGCATCCTGAACACGTAGATATAAGAAAGAACATATTAGTACATGACATTTGTGCATAACAGTGGTATGGACTGATAATAAACAAGTTACAGTCCCTAAGACTCATTTTCTTGTTTGCTTGTGAGATATAAGTTACAGTCCCTAAGACTAATTTTCTTGTTTGCTTGTGAGATATATTCATATACCTATCTTTTCTTATGAGTATATTTCATAAGTTATGTGTACTGGACTTTATGAATGTACACTAATTGGATTGGTATGTACTGAATTATGTGTACACTGAATTTAATGAACATATGTGAAGTCAGTCTTTATATCCAATTGATTAAGGGCTAGTGAAGGGTGACATTTCTTGTTACTCCCAGAGGAGCTGGGAAAGCACCTTTAAGAAAACACTATATAACCTGTATTATGTACTTCTGTACAGGGATTTTATACTTATGTATACTTCCGCCCACGGAGGCCACGCCCAATGGGCGGAGCTTCACTTGGTGTCAAAAATTGGTTTTATTTAAGGGCACCAGTTTGTCTGATATGTCATGATGCCTACCTGCCTGACGAAGGGGATCCTAAGCCCCGAAACGCGTTGCACCCTGGCTTAATAAATATCATATACATTCATAATTACCTTCTGATTGAATTTGTGGACTGCGCTGTGGAACCGGGTATTTTTCCTCTATATTTATATATTCTGCTCTGAATCGGCCTGCTTATCGCTGGATCCGATACCGGGAGGCTGCACCACTATCTTCATGCGCTTGTGTGGTTGTGTCAATTACACAACCGTACCAGGTGAGAGAACCACTAAAACGGTTGTGATTCCTGTACTCACCTACTTTTACATTGTCTACAACGTACTGTCCTATGAGGAGCTCTGCTTTTTTGTTTTTAGATTTATGAATGCCATACAGATATGGCTGTAATTTTTGCAAAGCCCAGACCACAGCTAGACATTCCTTCTCTATGACCGCATAGGCCACTCCCAAATATCCTGCCAGGGGGGTCTCATGGGCCAACCTCAGCAGCTCTTTCCTGTACGGCCTAGGAACCACTAACTGCCTTTCTCCCTCCTGGGCCCCTAGCATGCCTTTGGAAAGGAACTCCCAGTACAAGATATAATTTTCCCAATATACCCGATGCCCATCTGTGTCAACATCTGTATGTTCAGCACGTTGTCTCAGCCCTTCAAGGGAAGGGTCACTGCGCAGAGCTTCCCGGAAATGCTCATTTCCCTCCCCCCATCTTGGGGCATCAGGGAGCACATTTCTCCCAGATGAACTAGCATCTCCACCTTCCTCTCCCTCAGTTCCAGACATCACAATTAGAGATGAGCGAAGTTTTCAAAAATTTGATTCGGCCGATTCGCCGAATTTTCCCGAAAAGTTTGTTTTGATCCGTATTTATTTGCGGCGAATCGATGTTAAAAAAGACTATTTCTAGCCTACATACAGCCTCTATAGGGGTATAGAACACTTTGCTGTGTCATAAAACGCATATGGAGTGTGCTGGGGTAGTGAAATAATACTGTTATTCAGAATAGCATGGAGATTACCGGCATCGCTCTTAGAATCACTGCCGCACAGCAGCACAATGGCAGAGCCTGGTGGTGGCATCAGTGTCAGGAGACCATATAGTGACTGAATGACAGCGTGGAGGTGTTGGCAGCAAGAGGAGACCATTTAGTGGCTGAATGGCACAGCGTGGAGTTGGCTGATGCACTAGTACACTACACACCAGGGCTTCACAATCCCCTTCAAAAAAACAACACAATATAAGAAATTTTGACAAAGATTTCTCATTGGTAGCACCCGCTATCCAAAAATTAGAAATTTCCAGACCCAGGCCCCACCTCTGCGGCATCAGTAACCCATATATTGCCTGTAGGACACAGCCTGGAGTTGGCTGATGCACCAGTACACAACAGGGCTTCACAATCCCCCCTCCAAAATCAACACAATGAGACATTTTTGTCAAAGATTTCTCATTGGTAGCACCCGCTATCCAAAAATTTGAAATTTCCAGAACCGGGCCCCACCCCTGTGGCATCAGTAACCCATAGACTGCCTGAAAGACAGAGCCTGGTGTTGGCTGATGCACGAGTACACACCCGGGCTTCACAATCCACCCCAAAAAAACTGCAATTTTTTTTGAAATTGTCTGACAAAATACCTTTTTGTTAAAACAAGCGCATATACAGCAGTTCAGAAGACTCTATAATGCAGGACGGTGGACCACCCAAAGACATTCTTCTATAATATAAGAAACCACACAATATGTTAAATTTTTTTTAAATAATTGAAATTCCAAGACCAAGGCCCCACCTCTGCTGCATCAGTAACCCATATATTGCCTAACGGACACAGACTGGAGTTGATTGATGCACTAGTACACACTACATACCCGTCACACAGGTTTCACAATCCACCCCAAAAAACCACAACATTTTATCGAAATTGTCGGACAAAATACCTTTTTTTTTTAAAAACAAGCGCATATACAGCAGTTCAGAAGACTCTATAATGCAGGATGGTGGACCACCCAAAGACATTCTTCTCAAAAGTAATAAACCACACAATGTTTGAAATTAAAAAAAATAAAATTATTACATGTGTGTAAGTGCATCTGTCTCCAAAAAATCAGATGGCAAAAGAATTCTATTCGCCAAAAATGATTAAGCAGAGTTAATCCCTCTCCATCTATTTATTTATTGTTTTCATTAAAAAATCACACACAACAAGCGTTCCATTGTGTAACGATTAGCATTCTGCAAAATTCAATTTTATTACTGATAAAATTACCAGTAAATTTAACAATAACACTACCCAAGAGTGTTTAATTACCCCATACATTGCACCAGGAGCAGTCAGGAGTAGGCCTCAGCAGTACCCAAGAGTGTATAACTACCCCATACATTACACCAGGAGCAGTCAGGAGTAGGCCTCAGCAGTACCCAAGAGTGTATAATTACCCCATACATTACACCAGGAGCAGTCAGGAGTAGGCCTCAGCACTACCCAAGAGTGTTTAATTACCCCATACATTGCACCAGGAGCAGTCAGGAGTAGGCCTCAGCACTACCCAAGAGTGTTTAATTACCCCATACATTACACCAGGAGCAGTCAGGAGTAGGCCTCAGCAGTACCCAAGAGGCTTTAATAACTCCTTACCTTGCCCGATCAATTGCGAGATCGAGCAATAACAGGTGTGTTATGGCCTCAGATGTCCTGGGCCGCACTAGCGCTCCACTGAACAGATTAGCGTCTCTCTATCTTTCAAGGACAGGTGCGTGTTGCACGCTGAAACCAGTTCCTGATAGGGATCTGTGATTGCAATTATTTAATCTTAAAATGAGGAATTACCAGTAAGTGAGGGTCATAAGCTGGAGTTGATTAAGTCCCTGCCCTTTGTACACACCGCCCGTCACTATAAGCGATTGGATTAGTTAGTGAGTTGATTAGTGAGGTCCTCGGATCGGCCCAGGCGGGATAGGAGAAGGTCCTGGCAGAGCGCTGAGAATTTAACGATCATTGTTGAAATTTGCATTAAGCATGTATTTAGCTACTGCTAAACATCCAAAAAATTTAAGGCCCAAGGCCAGAGGCACCAGGGAGGCAAGTAGTTTGTGAAAGACACAGAATGAGTCTGGAGCAGTCATTCGCAGTACCCAAGAGGGTTTCATAACCCCTTACATTTAAAGATCAATGTTGACATTTGCATTAAGCATGTATTTAGCTACTGCTAAACTTCAAAAAATTATAGGCCCAAGGCCAGAAGCTTCAGTTTTCCCCATATTAGGAGCATAGTTGTCCCCCAGATTAGGCAGCATAGATGTCCCCCAGATTAGGAGCATACTTGTCCCCCAGATTAGGCAGCATAGATGTCACCCAGATTAGGAGCATAGTTGTCCCCCAGAGTAGGTAGCATAGATGTCACCCAGATTAGGTAGCATAGATGTCCCCCAGATTAGGAGCATACTTGTCCCCCTGATTAGACAGCATAAATGTCCCCCAGATTAGGCAGCATAGTTGTCCCCCAATCAGCGCGGGCCGGTCAGAGCCAATCAAAGGGCCGTATGTGTCAAGCGGGCCGTACAATCCCCAGGTCTGCCCCAGAGGGTTTCATAACCAACCACAATAGAGAAAATTTTGTTGTAGGAGCATGGTCAATCTACTCAGACCCATCTGTCATTGGTGGCTGGAAATCCTGGCTGATCCATCCCTGATTCATCTTGACCAACATCAGTCTCTCCACATTTTTAGTGGACAGATGAGTATGCCTTGGGGTGACTATGGCCCCCGCTGCACTAAACACCCGCTCTGATGGCACACTACTGGCCGGGCAGGACAGCTTTTCCAGGGCAAATTCCGCTAGTTGCGGCCATAAATCGAGTTTGGCTGCCCAGAAGTCCAGCGGATCTTCAACGATTGTTGGCAGGGTCATGTCGAGGTAAACCATCACCTGCTGGTTCAGGTCCTGCTCCATGTCCACCTGCTGCTGATGAGTAGCTTCACTATGCGGCTGAAGGAAGCTACTCATCAGCGACTGTAGACTCAGGCTGCTGCTGATTGAACCGGTACTGCTCCTGCCACCCCTCCCCTCCCCAGCAGCCATGGCAGTGGAAGGTTAGCGCAGAGGGCCCCCCGAGTCAGACCTGCGAGTGGATGGACCATGTGGCCGATAGGCATCGGCCAACCGACTACGTAGAAGCTCCCTGAAGTAGGTCAGTTTGGCCTCCCTTTCAGTGGGTGTAAAAAAGGCCCCCATTCTGGGCCGGTAGCGAGGATCTAAAAGGGTGGAGGTCCAGAAGTCATTGCGCTGACAAATTTTGATAATTCGGGGGTCACTACGCAAGCAACTCAGCATGCATCGTGCAATTTGTGACAGTGACTCACTGGGACTACCTGCCTCCATCTCCGCTGCATACTGCCACGGTGTGTCTGGGTCCTCTGTCTCGCCTCCCTCGTAATAACCCTCCAGCTCCTCTGGCTGCTCCTGCTCCTCCCCTCCTGTCCAATGACCAGAAACACTGGCCATCTCATCCACCGTAAACTGTGCTCCGCTCTGCCCCTCATCATCCTCCTCCAGTTCATCCCCCAAAGAACTCATGTAGCACTTCTGATGTAGGCGCAACATCTCCATTGCCGTGACCAGCCATGTTTTCAATCATTTTTTGGAGTAAATGTAGGAGTGGAATTACGTCGTTCATGGCGTAATTCGAGCGACTAACAAAAAATGTGGCTTCCTCAAAGGGCCTCAGCAAACGGCAGGTGTCACGTATGAGCTGCCACTCGTTCACATTGAAGTTACACAGGGGAGTACTCCTATCTGCTTGGATCATCAAAAAATCTGTGATGGCTTTTCTTTGTTTGTATAGTCTGTCCAACATATAGAGGGTGGAATTCCAACGTGTGGCAACGTCACAAATAAGACTATGTTGTGAGATACAGTTCTGATGCTGCAGCTCAAGCAAAGTGTGCTTGGCGGTGTACGAGAGGCTGAAGTGCATGCACAGTTTCCTTGCCATTGTCAGGACGTCTTGTAAATGGGGTGAAGACTTGATGAACTTCTTGACAACCAGATTCAACATGTGTGCCATGCAGGGCGAATGGTTCACACTTCCTTGTCGCAGCGCGGCCACAATGTTCTTCCCATTGTTGGTCACCATGGTTCCCATTTCCAGATTTCGTGGAGTAAGCCATACTCGGATTTCTTCCCTAATGAACTTCAGCAATTCCTCCCCTGTGTGACTCCGTTTGCCAAGGCAAACCATGTGAAAGACGGCTTGACACCGCTGTGCCCCACACACGTGGTACGATGAAGGGCCACCGAGATTTGGATGTGCAGTGGAGGCCGAGGACACGGGGGAGGAGGAGGAGGAGGCGCACACTGTAAAAGGACCAACTGCCTGGGAGCGAGAGCGTGGAGGAGGAAGCGGTGTGACCTGTCCAAGTTGCTGCTGTGGCTGTGCAGGAACAACATTTACCCAGTGGGCCGTAAAAGACATGTATTGTCCCTGCCCGTAGTTACAGCTCCACATGTTGGCGCTGCCGTGCACTTTTGAACACACCGACAGGCTCAAGGACTGGCCCACCTTCTCTTGTACAAACTTATGCAGGGCTGGTACTGCCTTCTTCGCAAAGAAATGACGGCTTGGGACTCTCCACCTCGGCTCGGCACAAGCCATCAATTCCCTGAAAGCTGCAGAATCCACCAGTTGAAAAGGGAGGGACTGCAACACCAGCAACTTGGACAGGAACACATTCAACTTCTGCACCGTTGGGTGAGTGGGCGCATACTGCTGTCTCTTCGACATGGCTTCGCTTATCGATTGTTGGCGTAATGGCTGACTACGAGCGGAGGAAGCAGGAGCGCAAGAAGGATGGTTTGACACAATGCTCCCTTCGGCTGAGGTGGTGGAACCTTGGCTGGATGACGGAGGGAGCGGATGGCCACTGGGTAATGCGGCAGGCTGGACCACTACCTAGGAGCCACAGTTATCCCAGGCCGCTTTATGGTGGCGAATCATGTGTTGACGCAGGGCCGTGGTGCCGAGATTGGGACCCTGGCCACGCTTCACTTTATGCCCACAGATTTTGCATGTGACTACGCTAAGGTCCTCCAGATTCTTTATGAAGAACAACCACACCGCAGAGTAGCTGATTTTCCCACCCGTAGTTCGCACTATTTCACTGCTATTGGTGCCGTCTCCAGGAACCCCTGTTCCACTACCTCCCTGAATGGTAGCTTGCCGCGAAGCAGGTGGTCTCCCCCTGGCACGTTTGGCTCCTGAATTTCCACTACTGCCACCACCACGCTTATTGACAACCGTGCTACCGCCTTGCTGCCTCATAGACAAAGAGCAAATCTCTTCTCCTGATGATGATGAAGCCCCGGCTTCTGCACCCGGCTCCCAATTGCGATCGGCTTCATCATCATCAAAAGATGTGTGCACGTCACTGATGCCCTCCTCGTGTTCCACAACAGTGTCTGCCTCAGGACCTTGAACAATTGAAACACAGCCTCCCACGTCACTCTCCGCATCACTGCTTGGCCGCCTTGCGGAGCAAGGAACGCATGTCTCCTCACATTCTTGGCTGCCCATTAGATGCTGACTGTCCTTTATTACATCGTCCTCGCTAAATAGTGAAGCTGAACCCAAAGCATGAGATACTTCTTTGGGAATGGGAACAGCATAGGACAAAGGTAATGGGATTACAGGGACTGCTCCCGGGCCATGCCAACTAAGGGTTGTGTCTGAGGAACCCACCGACTCTTGACTGGGGTTGTCAGATGTCGCATGTGATGATGGGGATGAGTGTGCAAACCAATTGACGAGGAGAGATGGGTCGACGACACGACCGCTGGGTGTTAACGGGAGCTCAGGCCTATTGCTGCGACTCCTGCTGCCACTCGCCCCAATTCTGCTGCCAACTCTGCCTGACGTATGTAGGCCTCTGCCCCTTCTCTGTGCACGTCCTGGCACTTCCCTGCCTGAAATACTTAGTGCGTTTTACCAGAGCCTCCTTCAGAAAGGTGAGCTCATATATTTAGAGATCAAAGACCAAAGCTGATTAATTAAACTTTTAATCTGATAAAAGGTATCACAGTGCTTTGCATAAAAAGTACAGAAACAAATGACATACAGTTACAAAAATATATAAAAGAATTTTGCAAGGCAAGTTTAGAAAACAAAAGATGAAGTTCTTACAGCATGATGGTATAGCAGTCCTTGTCAGTGAGAGTCCAGCTGTCCCTAGGATGGTCTTGTCAGCTTGTTGCACAGCACTGGACACCCAACTTTTAGTCTAGCATTGTTTTAAATATCATATCTGCTTTCTTTGGAGGGAAACTCCACTCCCCCCTCCCCTCTGATCCCAACAGGTGGGGCATCTCTCTTCCTGACCCCTTATCTGTTTGATTATATGATGGGACCAGAGTGCATGACTTCAAAAGAGCCTTTGACTTCAAAGGAGATCTAAACAAACAGCCAGACCCCCAATAAAATGCAATACACAAAACACAGTCTGAATGACCTCTCACCCATGTCTTGGATGATCCATCACACATAGTTATAATTTATAATACACATATAGGATTTTAATAATCAGGCCTTGGGCCTGACAGACTGGAACATGGGGAACCAGCAGAAGGACTGGAACATGAGGAACCAGCAGCAAGACTGGAACATGAGGAACCAGCAGCAAGACTGGAACATAGTTACATAGTTACATAGTTAGTATGGTTGAAAAAAGATATACGTCCATCAAGTCCAACCAGGGAATTGAAGTGAAGGGTGTAAGGGGATAAGGGAAAGGGATGTAGTTTTAAAATTCTGCATAAGCATTAATGTTATTTTGTTCCAGGAATGTATCTAACCCTGTTTTAAAGCTGTTAATTGTTCCTGCTGTGACCAGTTCCTGAGGTAGACCGTTCCATAAATTCACAGTCCTCACGGTAAAAAAGGCGTGTCGCCCCTTTAGACTAAACCTTTTCTTCTCTAGATGGAGGGAGTGCCACCTCGTCCTTTGGGGGGGTTTAACCTGGAACAGTTTTTCTCCATATTTTTTGTATGGGCCATTTATATACTTATATACGTTTATCATATCCCCCCTTAAACGTCTCTTCTCAAGACTAAACAATTGTATCTCCTTTAATCGCTCCTCATAGCTAAGATGATCCATGCCCCATATTAGTTTAGTCGCGCGTCTCTGCACCCTTTCCAGCTCCACAGTGTCCCTTTTATGAACAGGCGACCAAAACTGAACAGCATATTCCAGGTGAGGCCGTACCAATGCTTTATAAAGGGGGAGTATTATGTCCCTGTCCCTTGAGTCCATGCCTCGTTTTATACATGACAATATCCTGCCGGCCTTGGAAGCAGCAGCCTGACATTGTGCTATTCTGTAGTCTGTGATCTACAAGTCACCCAGATCCTTCTCTACCAGTGACTCTGCCAGTTTAATCCCCCCTAAGACATACGACGCATGCAGGTTATTAGTACCCAGATGCAAACTTTACATTTATCCACATTGAACCTCATTTGCCAAGTGGATGCCCAGACACTTAGTCTATCCAAGTCATCTTGTAACCTATACACATCCTCTATAGACTGTACCGTGCTACAAAGCTTGGTGTCATCTGCAAAGATAGAAACAGAGCTGTTAATACCATCCTCTATATCATTGATAAATAAATTAAACAGCAGCGGGCCCAGTACTGAACCTTGGGGTACACCACTAATTACCGGGGACCAATCAGAGTACGAATCATTGACCACCACTCTCTGGGTACGATCCATGAGCCAGTGTTCAATCCAGTTACAAACTAAAGTTTCCAAACCCAAAGACCTTAACTTACCTGTTAGACGTCTGTGAGGGACAGTATCAAACGCTTTGGCAAAATCCAGAAACACTATATCCACAGCCATTCCTCTATATACACAGCCCCCCTCTATATACACAGCCCCCCTCTATATACACAGCCATTCCTCTGTCAAGGCTTCTACTCACCTCTTCATAAAAGCAAATTAGATTGGTTTGACAACTTCTATCCTTAGTAAACCCATGCTGACTATCACTTATAATACAATTATCCCCTATGTATTCCTGTATGTAATCCCTTATAAGTGCTTCTGTTACGCCGAGCGCTCCGGGTCCCCGCTCCTCCCCGGAGCGCTCGCTACACTCTCGTTACTGCAGCGCCCCGGTCAGATCCACTGACCGGGTGCGCTGCGATACCGCCTCCAGCCGGGATGCGATTCGCGATGCGGGTGGCGCCCGCTCGCGATGCGCACCCCGGCTCCCGTACCTGACTCGCTCTCTGTCGGTCCTGTCCCGGCGCGCGCGGCCCCGCTCCCTAGGGCGCGCGCGCGCCGGGTCTCTGCGATTTAAAGGGCCACTGCGCCGCTGATTGGCGCAGTGGTTCTAATTAGTGTGTTCACCTGTGCACTCCATATATATACCTCACTTCCCCTGCACTCCCTCTCCGGATCTTGTTGCCCTTGTGCCTAGTGAAAGCGTTCCCTTGTGTGTTCCTAGCCTGTGTTCCAGACCTCCTGCCGTTGCCCCTGACTACGATCCTTGCTGTCTGCCCCGACCTTCTGCTACGTCCGACCTTGCTTCTGTCTACTCCCTTGTACCGCGCCTATCTTCAGCAGTCAGAGAGGTTGAGCCGTTGCTAGTGGATACGACCTGGTCACTACCGCCGCAGCAAGACCATCCCGCTTTGCGGCGGGCTCTGGTGAATACCAGTAGTGACTTAGAACCGGTCCACTAGCACGGTCCACGCCAATCCCTCTCTGGCACAGAGGATCCACCTCCTGCCAGCCGGCATCGTGACAGTAGATCCGGCCATGGATCCCGCTGAAGTACCTCTGCCAGTTGTCGCTGACCTCACCACGGTGGTCGCCCAGCAGTCACAACAGATAGCGCAACAAGGCCACCAGCTGTCTCAACTGACCGTGATGCTACAGCAGCTACTACCACAGCTTCAGCAATCATCTCCTCCGCCAGCTCCTGCACCTCCTCCGCAGCGAGTGGCCGCTTCAGGCCTACGACTATCCTTGCCGGATAAATTTGATGGGGACTCTAAGTTTTGCCGTGGCTTTCTTTCGCAATGTTCCCTGCACTTGGAGATGATGTCGGACCAGTTTCCTACTGAAAGGTCTAAGGTGGCTTTCGTAGTCAGCCTTCTGTCTGGAAAAGCTCTATCATGGACCACACCGCTCTGGGACCGCAATGACCCCGTCACTGCCTCTGTACACTCCTTCTTCTCGGAAATTCGTAGTGTCTTTGAGGAACCTGCCCGAGCCTCCTCTGCTGAGACTGCCCTGCTGAACCTGGTCCAGGGTAATTCTTCCGTTGGCGAGTACGCCATACAATTCCGTACTCTTGCTTCTGAACTATCCTGGAATAATGAGGCCCTCTGCGCGACCTTTAAAAAAGGCCTATCCAGCAACATTAAAGATGTTCTGGCCGCACGAGAAATTCCTGCAAATCTACATGAACTCATTCATCTTGCCACTCGCATTGACATGCGTTTTTCCGAAAGGCGTCAGGAGCTCCGCCAGGATATGGACTTTGTTCGCACGAGGCGTTTTTTCTCCCCGGCTCCTCTCTCCTCTGGTCCTCTGCAATCCGTTCCTGTGCCTCCCGCCGTGGAGGCTATGCAAGTTGACCGGTCTCGCCTGACACCTCAAGAGAGGACACGACGCCGCATGGAGAATCTCTGCCTGTACTGTGCCGGTACCGAACACTTCCTGAAGGATTGTCCTATCCGTCCTCCCCGCCTGGAAAGACGCACGCAGACTCTGCACAAAAGTGAGACAGTCCTTGATGTCTACTCTGCTTCTCCACGTCTTACTGTGCCTGTGCGGATATCTGCATCTACCTTCTCCTTCTCTACTATGGCCTTCTTGGATTCCGGATCTGCAGGAAACTTTATTTTGGCCTCTCTCATCAACAGGTTCAACATCCCGGTAACCAGTCTCGCCAGGCCCCTCTACATCAATTGTGTTAACAATGAAAGATTGGACTGTACCATACATTACCGCACGGAGCCCCTTCTAATGTGCATCGGACCTCATCAAGAAAAAATTGAGTTCTTGGTCCTCCCCAATTGCACTTCCGAAATTCTCCTTGGACTACCGTGGCTCCAACGCCATTCCCCAACCCTGGATTGGTCCACGGGGGAGATCAAGAGCTGGGGTACCTCTTGTTTCAAGGACTGCCTTAAACCGGTTCCCAGTACTCCCTGCCGTGACCCTGTGGTTCCCCCTGTAACCGGTCTCCCTAAGGCTTATATGGACTTTGCTGATGTGTTTTGCAAAAAACAAGCTGAGACTCTACCTCCTCACAGGCCTTATGACTGTCCTATTGACCTCCTCCCGGGCACTACTCCACCCCGGGGCAGAATTTATCCTCTGTCCGCCCCAGAGACTCTTGCTATGTCTGAGTACATCCAGGAAAATTTAAAAAAGGGGTTTATCCGCAAATCCTCCTCTCCTGCCGGAGCTGGATTTTTCTTTGTGTCCAAAAAAGATGGCTCCCTACGTCCTTGCATTGACTACCGCGGTCTTAATAAAATCACGGTAAAGAACCGCTACCCTCTACCTCTTATCTCTGAACTCTTTGATCGCCTCCAAGGTGCCCACATCTTTACCAAACTGGACTTAAGAGGTGCTTATAATCTCATCCGCATCAGGGAGGGGGATGAATGGAAAACGGCATTTAACACTAGAGATGGACACTTTGAGTATCTGGTCATGCCCTTTGGCCTGTGCAACGCCCCTGCCGTCTTCCAAGACTTTGTTAATGAAATTTTTCGTGATCTCTTATATTCCTGTGTTGTTGTGTATCTGGACGATATTCTGATTTTTTCTGCCAACCTAGAAGAACACCGCCAGCATGTCCGCATGGTTCTTCAGAGACTTCGTGACAATCAACTTTATGCCAAAATGGAGAAATGTCTGTTTGAATGTCAATCTCTTCCTTTCCTAGGATACTTGGTCTCTGGCCAGGGACTACAAATGGATCCAGACAAACTCTCTGCCGTCTTAGATTGGCCACGCCCCTCCGGACTCCGTGCTATCCAACGTTTTTTGGGGTTCGCCAATTATTACAGACAATTTATTCCACATTTTTCCACCATTGTGGCTCCTATCGTGGCTTTAACCAAGAAGAACGCCAATCCCAAGTCCTGGTCTCCTCAAGCGGAAGACGCCTTTAAACGGCTCAAGTCGGCCTTTTCTTCTGCTCCCGTGCTCTCCAGACCTGACCCATCTAAACCCTTCCTATTGGAGGTTGATGCCTCCTCAGTAGGAGCTGGAGCGGTTCTTCTACAAAAAAATTCTTCCGGGCATGCTGTTACCTGTGGTTTTTTTTCTAGGACCTTCTCTCCGGCGGAGAGGAACTACTCCATCGGGGATCGAGAGCTACTGGCCATTAAATTAGCACTTGAGGAATGGAGGCATCTGCTGGAGGGATCTAAATTTCCAGTTATTATTTACACCGATCACAAGAATCTCTCCTATCTCCAGTCTGCCCAACGGCTGAATCCTCGCCAGGCCAGGTGGTCTCTGTTCTTTGCCCGGTTTAATTTTGAAATTCACTTTCGCCCTGCCGATAAGAACATCAGGGCCGATGCTCTCTCTCGTTCCTCGGATGCCTCGGAAGTAGAGCTCTCTCCGCAACACATCATTCCTCCTGACTGCCTGATCTCCACTTCTCCAGCCTCCATCAGGCAAACTCCTCCAGGGAAGACCTTCGTCTCTCCACGCCAACGCCTCGGAATCCTCAAATGGGGTCACTCCTCCCATCTCGCAGGCCATGCGGGCATCAAAAAATCCGTGCAACTCATCTCTCGTTTCTATTGGTGGCCGACTCTGGAGACGGATGTTGTTGATTTTGTGCGGGCCTGCACTGTCTGTGCCCGGGACAAGACTCCTCGCCAGAAGCCTGCTGGTCTCCTTCACCCTCTGCCTGTCCCCGAACAGCCTTGGTCTCTGATTGGTATGGACTTTATTACAGACTTACCCCCATCCCGTGGCAACACTGTTGTTTGGGTGGTCGTTGATCGATTTTCCAAGATGGCACATTTTATTCCTCTTCCTGGTCTTCCTTCAGCGCCTCAGTTGGCAAAAAAATTTTTGTACACATTTTTCGTCTTCACGGGTTGCCCACGCAGATCGTCTCGGATAGAGGCGTCCAATTCATGTCAAAATTCTGGAGGGCTCTCTGTAAACAACTCAAGATTAAATTAAACTTTTCTTCTGCTTATCATCCTCAATCCAATGGGCAAGTAGAAAGAATTAACCAGGTCCTGGGTGATTATTTACGGCATTTTGTTTCCTCCCGCCAGGATGACTGGGCAGATCTTCTACCATGGGCCGAATTCTCGTATAACTTCAGAGTCTCTGAATCTTCTTCCAAATCCCCATTTTTCGTGGTGTACGGCCGTCACCCTCTTCCCCCCCTCCCTACTCCCTTGCCCTCTGGTTTGCCCGCGGTGGATGAAATAACTCGTGATCTTTCCACCATATGGAAAGAGACCCAAAATTCTCTCTTACAGGCTTCATCACGCATGAAGAAGTTTGCTGATAATTAAAGAAGAGCTCCCCCCATTTTTTCTCCCGGAGACAAGGTATGGCTCTCCGCTAAATATGTCCGCTTCCGTGTTCCCAGCTACAAATTGGGACCACGCTATCTTGGTCCTTTCAAAGTTTTGTGCCAGATTAACCCTGTCTCTTACAAACTTCTTCTTCCTCCTTCTCTTCGTATTCCTAATGCCTTTCATGTCTCTCTTCTTAAACCACTCATCCTCAACCGTTTCTCTCCTAAACTTATTTCTCCCACTCCTGTCTCCGGTTCTTCGGACATCTTTCCTGTAAAGGAGATACTGGCCTCCAAAAAGGTCAGAGGGAAAACCTTTTTTTTGGTTGACTGGGAGGGCTGTGGTCCTGAAGAGAGATCCTGGGAACCTGAGGACAATATCCTAGATAAAAGTCTGGTCCTCAGGTTCTCAGGCTCAAAGAAGAGGGGGAGACCCAAGGGGGGGGTACTGTTACGCCGAGCGCTCCGGGTCCCCGCTCCTCCCCGGAGCGCTCGCTACACTCTCGTTACTGCAGCGCCCCGGTCAGATCCACTGACCGGGTGCGCTGCGATACCGCCTCCAGCCGGGATGCGACACCTGTGCACTCCATATATATACCTCACTTCCCCTGCACTCCCTCGCCGGATCTTGTTGCCCTTGTGCCTAGTGAAAGCGTTCCCTTGTGTGTTCCTAGCCTGTGTTCCAGACCTCCTGCCGTTGCCCCTGACTACGATCCTTGCTGCCTGCCCCGACCTTCTGCTACGTCCGACCTTGCTTCTGTCTACTCCCTTGTACCGCGCCTATCTTCAGCAGTCAGAGAGGTTGAGCCGTTGCTAGTGGATACGACCTGGTCACTACCGCCGCAGCAAGACCATCCCGCTTTGCGGCGGGCTCTGGTGAATACCAGTAGTGACTTAGAACCGGTCCACTAGCACGGTCCACGCCAATCCCTCTCTGGCACAGAGGATCCACCTCCTGCCAGCCGGCATCGTGACAGCTTCAAACAATTTACCCACAATGCACGTTAGACTTACTGGTCTATAATTGCCTGGGGAAGACCTAGAGCCCTTCTTGAAGAATGGCACCACATTCACCTTGCGCCAGTCCCTTGGCACAATACCAGACACCAGAGAATCTCTAAATATCATGAACAAGGGTACAGATATTACTGAACTTACCTCTCTAAGAACTCTTGGGTGTAGTCCATCTGGCCCTGGAGATTTGCTTACATTTACTTTACTTAACTTACCTTGTACCATCTCTACATTAAGCCAGTTCAGTACATTATATGATGTGTTACCAGCACTGACCTGTACATGATGTGTTACCAGCACTGACCTGTACATGATGTGTAATCAGCACTGACCTGGCCAATGTCAGCTCCTTCTTCCCTAGTATATAGAGAACTAAAGAACCCATTCAGTAGTAGACATGTGCAGAACCTAAAATTTCGGTTTTTTTTCATTTTGTTCGTTTTCGTTTTTTTTAAATTTTCGGTTCTGTGAATATTCGGAATGCTGTGCATTCGTCATATTCGGTTTTCGGATGCATCCGCAGAAATTTCTTTCGTTTTCGGGTGCATTCGTTAATAACATCGAATGCATTCGTTAATTCGGATCTTTCGTTATATCTGTAAAATTCGTTAAATTTAGCATTCGTTACTAAATGAAATGCACATTAGTTTCACTTGCTGATCCTCTTTTGTAATAAATAGCAGGTGTTACCTTAGGATTCTTGTTGTTTTCACCTTTTTTTGCAGTTTTCTCTGTGTAGGAAGGCAAGTTTTCCTCAGGTAAACCCAATGAAAAGAATCTAATTCATTCCTTACATTCGGTTTACTCATAACGAATCCATTTGTTATTCGTTTACATGCATTATTCGTTATGCGTTACTTAATGAATGCATTCGTTAACTGTATATTCGTATTCTTTTTCGGAAATATTCGATTTTTTTTTTCGTGCATTCGGATTGTAATGAAAACCTGAAAACGGGAAAATTCGTTAAGTTTAGTATTCGTTCCGAAACAAATTGCACATGTCTATTCAGTAGCCGCCGCCTTCTCTTGATCACCCGTGACAACCTCCCCATTATCATTATTAAGGGGTCCTACATGCTCTGTCCTTGTTTTTTTTTGTATTTATATATCTAAAAAAAAATATTTCGGATTAGTTTTGCTTTCTTTGGCCACCTGTCTCTCATTTTGAATTTTTGCTGTTTTTATTACATTTTTACAGATTTTATTAAGCTCCTTGTACTGTTTAAATGTTATAGCTGACCCATCAGATTTGTATTTTTTGAAGGCTATTTTTTTTGTTGTTTATTGCTCTTTTAACCTCATTTGTCAGCCATGTAGGATTTAGTTTTAATGGTTTATATGTGTTCCCCTTTGGTATATATTTAGCTGTATAGTTATTTAGAGTTGATTTAAAGATGTCCCATTTCCCTTCTGTATCAGTATTTGAGAACACCTCCCCCCAGTCTATGTCGTGTAGTGCAGCCCTCAGTCCAGGGAAATTTGCCTTTGTAAAGTTATATGTTTTTGCCTTCCCCGCCTGTCTTTGTTTTCTACATTTTAAGTGAAAAGTAACTATATTGTGGTCGCTATTCCCAAGGTTTTCCCGCACAGTTACATTACCAACCAGCTCTGCGTTGTTGGAAATGATCAGATCCCACAAGGCATCACTTCTTGTTGGGTCCTCCACAAACTGGCCCATAAAATTATCCTGCAATAAATTTAGGAATTTTCTCCCCTTTGTAGTTTTAGCCAACCCCCGACCCCAATCTATATCTGGATAGTTATAATCTCCCATTATTACCACTGTACCTGCCCGGGCGGCCCTCTCTATTTGTTTATGATGCCGACCTTCTATCTCTTCAGTGATATTAGGGGGTCTGTAGATTACACCAAATATTATTTTTTCAGTATTTCCCTCCTTTTGTAATTCTACCCACAGTGATTCCACCTCCTCAGAATCATCACACATTATGGCATCGTTCACACTGACTTTCATACCACTTCTTACATACAGACAGACTCCACCACCTTTTCTGTTCATTCTATCCTTGAGAAACAATGTAAACCCCTGCAGATTAACAGCCCAGTCATGTGAGGAGTCCAGCCATGTCTCAGTGACCCCAACTATATCACCAGCCATGTCTCAGTGACCCCAACTATATCACCAGCCATGTCTCAGTGACCCCAACTATATCACCAGCCATGTCTCAGTGACCCCAACTATATCACCAGCCATGTCTCAGTGACCCCAACTATATCACCAGCCATGTCTCAGTGACCCCAACTATATTACCAGCCATGTCTCAGTGACCCCAACTATATCAATATGTTCCTCCAGTATCAAGGCCTCAAGCTCCCCCATTTTATTTGCTAGGCTTCTGGCATTTGTGAACATACACTTTACATTTCCATTAAGTTTTACACATATAGTCTCACTAATGGGATTTTCAGAGTTATTGGGGTTAATGTTATTATTTGAGTTATAAGGGCTAATTGTACTATTTAAGTTATTGGGGCTAATGGGATTTTTTGAATTATTGGGTCTAACGTTATTATTTAAGTTATTGGGGCTAATGGGATTTTTTGCATTATTGGGTCTAACGTTGTTATTTAAGTTATTGAGGCTAACGGTATTTTTTGAGTTAATGGGGCTTGTTGTAGTTATTGAGTTATTGGGGCTAATGGAATTTTTTGAATTATTGGGATTACAAATTTTCGGGCTACATTTATTTTTACGGCTGGTTTGTAACGCATGAATCTCCTTATCCACTGCTCTTAACCTCCCCCCACAGGACTCCTCTCCACCCACCATTATGTCCTGACCCCTCTCTAACCTATCCATCCCACTGTCTGCTTTCTTTGCTTTATTATCCTCCCCCCACTCACCTAGTTTAAATACTCAGCCACCCCTTCCAGGATTCTCTCCCCCAGCACAGCAGACCCTCTTCCATTCAGGTTCAAATTATCCGTAGAATAGAGTTTGTACCCCAATGAAAAGTCAGCCCAGTGCTCTAAAAACCCAAACCCTTCCCCCTCACACCACGACTTAATCCATGCATTTAACTCCCTAAGCTCCCGCTGTCTTTCCTGCGATGCGCATGGCACAGGAAGTATTCCAGAGAACACAACCTTAGAGGTCCTTCCCTTCAGCTTGGCACCTAGTTCCTTGTAATTATTCTTCAAGGACCTCCACCTACCATGTATTCTGTCGTTGGTTCCCACATGGACCACGACAGCTGGGTCATCCCCAACCCCCATTAGTAATTTGTCCACCCTTTCCACCACATGCCGAACCCTGGCACCAGGGAGACAGCAAACCATTCGGTTGAGGTGGTCTTGGCGACAAATTATTCTATCCGTCTTCCTGATTATAGAATCCCCTAACATGAGGAACCAGCAGCAAGACTGGAACATGAGGAAACAGCAGAAGGACTGGAACATGGGGAACCAGCAGAAGGACTGGAACATGGGAAACCAACAGAAGGACTGGAACATGGGGAACCAGCAGAAGGACTAGAACATGAGGGACCAGAAGCAAGACTGAAACATGGGGAACCAGCAGGAGGACTGGAACATGAGGAACCAGCAGCAAGACTGGAATATAAGGAACCAGCAGAAGGACTGGAACATGGGGAACCAGCAGCAAGACTGGAATATGGGGAACCAGCAGCAGGACTAGAACATGGGGAACCAACAGCAAGACTGGAACATGGGGAACAAGCAGCAGAATTGGAACATGGGGAACCAGCAGAAGGACTGGAACATGGCGAACCAGCAGCAAGACTAGAACATTGAAGACCAACAGCAAGACTGGAACATGAGGAACCAGCAGCATGTCTAGAACATGGGAACCAGCAGCAAAATTGGAACATGATGAACCAGCAGCAGAACTGGAACATGAGGAATCCGCAGAAAGACTGGAACATGGGGAACCAGCAGCAAGACTAGAACATGATGAACCAGCAGCAAGACTAGAACATTGAAGACCAACAGCAAGACTGGAACATGAGGAACCAGCAGAAGGACTGGAATATGGGAAACCAACAAAAGGACTGGAACATGGGGAACCAGCAGCAAGACTGGAAAATGGGGAAACAGTAGCAAGACTGGAACATGATGAACCAGCAGCAAGACTAGAACATCGAAGACCAACAGCAAGCCTAGAACATGGGAACCTGCAGCAGAACTGGAACATGGGCAACCAGCAGCAGTACTGGAATATGGATAATCAGTAGCAGGACTGGGGTGTGGGAGACCAGCAGCAGAACTAGAACATGGAAAACCAGAAACAAGAGTGGAACATTGAAGACCTGCAGCAGGACTATAACATGGGGGACCAGCAACAATACTAGAACGTGGGAGACCAACAGCAGGACTGAAACATTGAAGATCAGCAGCAAGAATTGGCATAGACACAAGACTGAAGAACAATAAGTGCTAGATATAGCATCCAGATGGGCATGGAAGAAACAACACTCAGGAGTAGGTCAGGTCAAAACCAGAGGACAACTTGGAAAAAACTTGACCCCAAAAACAGGTGACTTGAAACAGAGTCTGAAGAATCACAGCGAGCGCTCCGGTCATCACCTCTGGACCGGAGCGCCTGCTGCCTCAGCCCTCAGTCCCGGGATCCCGGCATCTCTCGGTCAGAGGCACTGACTGGGGGCGCGGGTTCCACAGCTTCAGGGACGCGGCTGGCGTGGTGGCTGGTTCCAGCTCACGTGCCGCGTCCCTGCCCCGCTCACCTGATCCTCGGCGCATGGCTCCCTGCACTCCTGTATCCCGGCGCTTGTGGCCCCGCTCTCTAGGGCGCGCGCGCGCCGGCTTCAGTAAATTTAAAGGGCCAGCGCACCGGTAATTGGTGCGCTGGTTCTTCACCTCCTACTGTGTCTTTCATATATAAGCTGCCTCCCCCTTCCTGCCTTCCTGGATCTTTGTGCCCTGTGCCTCTGAGAAAGCGTTCCCTACTGTTTGTTGCCTTGCCACTTGCCGAACCCGTTGCTACCGTCTACTCGCCTGTGAACCTTTGCCGCCTGCCCTGACCTCTGCTACGTCCAACTACGTTCTTGACTTCTCCCTGTGTACCACGCTATATCAGCTGCCAGAGAGGTCAAGTTGTTACTGGGGGACACGACCTGGTAGTTACCGCCGCAGCAAATCCATCCCGCTTTGCGGCGGGCTCTGGTGAAGACCAGTAACTGCTTAGAACCGGTCCTCCAGTACAGCCCGCGCCATCGCCTCTCTGGTCCAGAGGATCCACTACCTGTCCTGCCGGTTCGTGACAGTAAGATCCGGCCATGGATACCGCTGATGTTCCCCTGCCAAGTCTAGCGGACCTCACCACCATTGTGGCCCAGCAGGGTCAACAGCTGGCCCAGTTGACCGCTATGTTGCTGCAGCTCCTGCCTTCTCAGCAACATCCAGCTCCTCTGTCTGCACCTGCTGCATCATCTCCGCTTGCAGTTGCCACTGGATCCAGAATCCGTTTGTCCCTACCAGAAAAATACGACGGAGATCCTAAGTTGTGCCGAGGGTTCCTGTCTCAGTGCTCTCTTCCCCTCGAGCTACTGTCTGACCAGTTTCCATCTGAGCGAGCCAAGGTAGCCTTCATCCTCAGTCTGCTCTCCGGGAGGGCCCTGGCCTGGGCTACACCACTTTGGGACTGCGCTGATCCAGCCACCGCATCTGTCCAGAGTTTTTGTCAGGAGTTTCTTAATGTTTTAGAGGAACCTGCCCAGGTTACCTCCGCAGAGACTGCATTGCTAAACTTGTCCCAAGGAAGTTCTACCGTGGGTGACTATGCCATCCAGTTCCGCACCCTTGCCAGTTCCTCCGCCACCAGGTCTCCCCAAACCTTACCACCATTTTGCGGATGTCTTCTGTAAAAAGCAAGTGGAGACTCTTCCTCCTCACAGGCCTTATGATTGTCCTATTGACCTGTTACCTGGCTCTACTCCACCTCGGGGCAGAATTTATCCTCTCGCACCTCCAGAGACTCAGGCCATGTCTGACTATGTACGTGAGAATTTACAGAGAGGATTTATTAGGAAATCTTCTTCTCCTGCTGGAGCCAGTTTTTTATTTGTGTCTAAAAAGGACGGTTCCCTCCGTCCCTTCATTGATTATAGAGGACTCAATAAAATTACCATTAAAAACCGTTACCCTCTGCCTCTAATCTCTGAGCTGTTTGACCGTCTCAGAGGAGACAAAATTTTCACCAAGTTGGATCTCCGCGGGGCCTACAATTTGATCCGTATTCGGAGGGGAGACGAGTGGAAGACCGCTTTTAACACCAGGGACGGTCACTTTGAATACTTAGTGATGCCTTTTGGACTCTGTAATGCACCTGCAGTCTTCCAGGAGTTCGTTAACAACATCTTTCGGGACCTTCTTTACACTTGTGTAGTAGTATACCTGGATGATATCCTTATTTTTTCCTCTAATTTGGATCAACATCGAGTCCATGTCCAACAAGTTCTCACCCATCTCAGAAGCAACTGCCTCTACGCCAAGATTGAGAAATGCCTGTTTGAGCGTTCAAATCCCCGTTGAGTGTTTGAACTTGTGGCTTCTTCTCTAAAACTTTTTCTTCCGCTGAGAAGAATTACGCTATTGGGGAAAGAGAACTGTTGGCAATTAAATTAGCCTTGGAGGAGTGGAGACATCTTCTCGAGGGTGCTCCTCACCCTGTGACCATTTTCTCGGACCATAAGAACCTAGCCTACCTCCAGTCAGCTCAGAGACTAAATCCCCGCCAAGCCCCTTGGTCCATCTTCTTCGCCCGCTTCAATTTCCAGATTAATTTCCCGCTGCCAAGAACATCAGGGCAGATGCCCTTTCTCGCTCTTCAGATGTGGTGGGCGACGTTCCCACACCTCAACACATTATCCCACCAGAATGTCTCATCTCGGTTGCACCTGTGGACTTGCGGCTTCTTCCCCCGGGAAGACCCAAGTTCCTCCTCGTCAGCAATTACAAGTTCTCAAGTGGGGTCATGCTTCCCTCTTTGCCGGTCATCCTGGGATTAAGAAGTCTCTTCAATTAATTTCCCAAAGATATTGGTGGCCCTCGCTGGAGAGAGAGACGTCGCAGAATTCGTCCAGTCCTGGGCGATCTTCGCCCGTGACAAGACTCCTCATCAGAAACCTGCGGGTCTTCTTCTGCCCCTTCCTGTTCCGGAGACCCCTTGGTCGCATATCTCCATGGACTTTATCACTTATCTTCCCTCCTCCCATGGTATGACGGTCATTTGGGTCGTGGTAGACCGATTTTCGAAGATGGCTCACTTTGTGTCCCTGCCTGGTCTCCCGTCCGCGCCTCAGTTGGCCAAACAGTTTTTTATACACATCTTCCGCCTCCACGGTCTTCCCAGACACATTGTCTCTGACCGTGGGGTGCAGTTCGTTTCCAGATTTTGGAGGGCTCTCTGTGGTCAGCTCGGGGTAAAGCTGGACTTTTCTTCCTCGTATCACCCTTAGTCCAATGGCCAAGTAGAACGGGTGAACCAGATTCTGGGATATTATCTACGCCATTTTGTGTCCTCCCGCCAAGATGATTGGTCGGACTTACTCCCTTGGGCAGAGTTCTCTTATAATTTCAAACAATCTTCCGCCTCCAATAAGTCTCCATTTTTTGTGGTTTATGGTCGTCATCCTCTGCCACCTCTAACTCGGACCTCCGCCCCCTCTTCTGTACCAGCTGTGGAGGACCTCCTTCAGGACTTCTCTTCTATTTGGCAAGAGACCCACTCAGCCCTCCTCAAGGCCTCGGCCCGTATGAAGTCCCAGGCCGAGAAAAGTCGTAGAGCTCCTCCGGAGTTCATTCCCGGTGACAAGGTGTGGCTCTCCTCAAAATACATCAGATTTAAGGTACCAAGTTACAAGCTGGGCCCTCGTTACTTGGGTCCCTTTAGAGTCAAGAGCCGCATCAATCCGGTGTCCTACCAGCTCCATCTTCCCCCCTCCTTCATAATTCATAACTCTTTGCATGTCTCCCTTCTCAAACCTGCTATCTTTAATCGCTTCTCTCCTAAACTTCTTTCTCCCACCCCTGTCTCTGGTACCTCAGATATTTTTTCGGTCAAAGAAATCCTAGCTACCAAGGTCGTTCGGGGGAAAATATTTTTTTTGGTCGACTGGGAGGGCTGCGGTCCTGAGGAGAGGTCCTGGATGCCTAAGAATAACATCTTGGACCGCAGTCTCATCCTCAACTTTCTTGGTGCCAAAAAGAGGGGGAGACCTAAGGGGGAGTACTGTCACAGCGAGCGCTCCGGTCAGCACCCCGCTCTCTAGGGCGCGTGCGCGCCGGCTTCAGTAGATTTAAAGGGCCAGCACGCCGGTAATTGGTGCGCTGGTTCCTCACCTCCTACTGTGTCCTTCATATATAAGCTGCCTCCCCCTTCCTGCCTTGCTGGATCTTTGTTTTCTGTGCCTCTGAGAAAGCGTTCCCTACTGTTTGTTGCCTTGCCTGTTGCCGAACCCGTTGCTACTGTCTACTCACCTGTGAACCTTTGCCGCCGGCCCTGACCTCTGCTACGTCCGACTACGCTCTTGCCTTCTCACTGTGTACCATGCTATATCAGCTGCCAGAGAGGTCGAGTTGTTACTGGGGGACACGACCTGGTGGTTACCGCCGCAGCAAATGCATCCCGCTTAGCGGTGGGCTCTGGTGAAGACCAGTAACTGCTTAGAACCGGTCCTCCAGTACAGCCCGCGCCATCGCCTCTCTGGTCCAGAGGATCCACTACCTGTTGTCAGGATTCGGCAGGCTGGAGGTGGATCCTCTGTGTCAGAGAGGGATTGGCGTGGACCGTGTCGGTGGACCGGTTCTAAGTTGCTACTGGTTTTCACCAGAGCCCGCCGCAAAGCAGGATGGACTTGCAGCGGCGGTAGCAACCAGGTCGTATCCACCGGCAACGGCTCAACCTCTCTGACTGCTGAGATATGCGCGGTACAAGGGATGAGACGAGAGCAAGGTCGGACGTAGCAGAAGGTCAGGGCAGGCAGCAAGGATCGTAGTCAGGGGCAACGGCAAGGAAGTCTGAAACACGGGCTAGGAACACACAAGGAACGCTTTCACTGGCACAATGGCAACAATATCCGGCAAGGAAGTGCAGGGGAAGTGAGGTGATATAGGGAAGTGCACAGGTGAATACACTAATTAAAACTCATGAGACAATCAGCGGCGCAACGGCCCTTTAAATCGCAAAGACCCGGCGCGCGCGCGCCCTGGGGAGCGGGGCCGCGCACGCCGGGGCAGCACAGACGGGGAGCGAGTCTGGTAAGTGGGTCGGGATGTGCACCGCGAGCGGGCGCGTCCTGCATCGCGAATCGCATCCCGGCTGGGGACATTATCGCAGCGCACCCGGTCAGCGGGTCTGACCGGGGCACTGCGAACAGGAGAACGCTGTGAGCGCTCCGGGGAGGAGCGGGGACCCGGAGCGCTCGGCGTAACACCTGTCCTGTCGGTTCGTGACAGAAATGAACCAAATCATGGTTTATGTTCTCCTGACACTTAAGCCAAGCTTAAACTGGGAGCTGGCATTTGGAACAAAAGAACATAGGCAGATCAGGTGACCATTAACTTGTGTCAATATAGAGTTTGGCAGAAATAAAACAGGAGAAACTTGCAGAGGCCACTGGGATAAAAGGACAAGTTGTCAGGAGATTAGAGACGAGCAACAGTGAAGATCCTGACAGGACTGAAGAGAAGAGATGAGGACAAACAGTATAGGACAGTGCTACTTCATGACTCTATGGCAGATATGGAAAGAGTCGAACATGTTCCAAGTCTTCCTTACCGCAGACGTCGCTAGGGGGAGGAATGAAATAGTCATCCCACATCCAAACAGCTTTCTGCAAAGTCTCTGACCTATAGACATCTGCCGGTAAGTTCTGCATCATGCAAACAGGGCTATATGGCACAAAACTCTAGTAAAAGATCCTCACAATCACATAACAATGGTGGCCTATGCACTTATTAAAGACAAAGAAAAATAAAGCATTGCACTCGACACAGTTGAGTCGAAACCATCCGCATATATTTTGTTGAAGCGTTCAAACAAACATTGGGTAAATCTTACTGAGACACCAGGAAAAAAGTGCAGGGGTGAGGTTAGGAAATGTCCATTTCATGTCTACTGAAGCTTCCATTGGGAAGACCAGATTTTCATTTAGCTCACCCCAGAAAAAACAATGTTATGTATGGATTCATAGAAAGTTCCTTAGACTCCAGAAGTCCCTACACTGCTCGTGCTGCTCTCTGAAAAGTGCGAGTCAGAAACAATGAAACACAAGGGCATCATGGTGGCATCATGGTGGCAGTGTGGTGGCTCAGTGGTTGGCACTGTTGCCTTGATATATTGGAGTCCTGTGTTAAAATCCCATGATATCTGCAAAGAGTTTGTATGTTCTCTCCAAGTTCTCTGGTCTCCTCATTCATTCTCCAAAGACAAACAAATAGGTGGATTTAGATTATCAGCCCAATGAGGTCAGGGACCAATTTGAGTAGTGACAAGCTTTGTACAGTGCTGTAGAATATGTTGGTGCTATATAAATAGAGGAATTATTACTTGGTTGAATGCTTTATGGATTTGAGCTCTCGGCAGCCGGACCTCCACCTGTCACATGACTATTCCCTATGACATGTCATAAGTTTGTTGAGCCATAGTTGGTCGAGTGGAGACAGCTTTTTATACTCTACAGAATGACCTGAAGTTTCGCATCTTACACTTCTGGAGATTTGTGCTGGTGCTGAGGTAGTGAAAACTGAGGAAAAACTGCAGAAAGTCAGAATTCTATTAATTGACCTCGGCCGTAGGCTCTGTCACGTTCAGTCTCTTCTCGTTGATGTGTAGGACTTGCTATGGCTCTTCAAGCACCTTGTAAGTTTTATTCCTATTACTGTATGAAGTCTATATTATCCGTCTCCATGGTGAGTAATACATTGTACGGTCCATCAGGATCCATAATGCTCCAGATAAGAAAAATTACTAAATGTTATGAAAATGTGAATTTTTTGTGAATTTAACACAAAAAGCCTTTTTGCTAACTTCACAAGTGCTGTAAGTGCTGAAATAAAGCTATGTATAGAGGACAGGATACTATATGTATGCAGGACACAGGGCACCCGCAGATCCCTATGGGGACCTAAAAGCTTGGGGGATAAAACATAAATTGGCATATTGGAGTATTAGATGCCTACTCAAGTGCTCCAGTGCCAATGCTGCTCTGGTGTACCTCGCCAGAAGTGCCAAGTGACACTGCAGCCAATCACAGCCCTCAGAGGTTCCTCCTGCATGTATGGCACTTGTGCGCTGAGGCCAGTGTTTAAAATCACTCGAATACCCCCAAAAATACCAGAATTTACCATACACTATAACAGTGGTCTCCAAACTGTGGACTAGAGCACTGCATGGGGATTGGGATCCCGCGGGACCCTAGGCAAAACTTAGGTGCAAAGGCGGTAATAAGGTTGGGAATTTTTGAAAAAATTCAGTTCAGTACAAATTTATTAAATCACTATTAAAAACGTCTACTTCTGGCCTACAGAGAGCCTCAATAGGGGTGTAGAACACTTTGCCTTGCTGTAACACGCATAGGGAGTGTGCTGGGGAAGTGAAATAATACTGTTATTCAGTATGACATGCAGATTACAGGCATTGCTATTAGAATCACTGCCGCAGAGTGTCTGGATGTGACAGCAGGGAGACCATATGGCATCACAATTGAAGAGATTAAAGAGATTTTTTAATTATGATTTTTTATTTAATTTGAATTTATTTATGTAGATGTAGGCGCCATGTCTCCAGTGCCCTGACCAGCCATCGTTTCCAATACATGTTGGAGTAAATGTAGGAGTGGAATTACGTTGTTCATGGCGTATTCCAGGCGACTTACTAATAATGTGGCTTCCTCAAAGGGCCTCAGCAAACGGCAGGTGTCACATATGAGCTGCCACTGGTTCACATTGAAGTTACACAGGGGAGTACTCCTATCTGCTTGGATCATCAAGAAATCGGTGATGGCTTTTCTCTGTTTGTATAGTCGGTCCAACATGTGGAGGGTGGAATTCCAACGTGTGGCAACGTCACAAATCAGATTATGTTGGGGGATACCATTCTGACGCTGCAGCTCAAGGAGGGTGTGCTTTGTGGTGTACGAGTGGTTGAAGTGCATGCAAAGTTCTTCCCGTTGTCGGTCTCCAAGGTTCCCATTTCCAGGGGAGGAGGTGGAGTCGCATACTGTCACAGGACCAACGGCCTGAGAGCGTGGAGGAGGAAGTGGTGTGACCTGTCCAAGTTGGTGTTGTGGCTGTACAGGAACCACATTCACCCAGTGAGCCGTAAAGGACATGTATTGTCCCTGACCGTGGTTACAGCTCCACATGTCGGTACTGCCGTGCACTCTGGTACACTTTGGTAGAGTGGGGTGGTGGGTGTTAATACCAGTACCCTGTGATGAAGGTGGGTGAAAAAAGAGAACTTGGCATCAGATGTGTGGAATCTGGCGGGTGGTAGGATCAGAATAGTAGTTGAGGCAGGTAGGCAGGATATTGAGGATATGCATTAGTGTATGAGCTAAAAAAAACTTTTCTTAGGACAAAATATATGGACCCAAACATTTTTTTAAATCTAACAAAAGGAAAGGTGTGCAAAAAACACCATGTGTCACCTACACCACCGAATATTGTTGTGATGCAAAGACCTCTAAAAGGTGGAAGGGAACAACGTATGGTCAGTTGTAACAGGTGGGGGTAAAATCTTCCCCTGTAAGGCCCTACTTTTGCCCTATTAATTCCCTTTTTGGCAAGCGTTACTCGCCCAAAAAAGGATGGCCCAAAACAGGAACCTCTCCCTATTTCCAACGAAAAACCCTGGGAAATGGCAGTGTTTTTAGGTGGAAATAGGGAAAGGTTCCTGTGTGAGGCTGCCCTTTTTAAGGCGAGTAACAGTTGCCAAGAAGGGAATTAATAGTGCGATGTGGCAGCATCAGCATAAGGAGACCATATGGCGGCACAATGACAGAGCCTGGAGGTGGCAGCATCAGCATGAGGAGACCATATAGCGGCACAATGACAGAGCCTGGAGGTGGCAGCATCAGCATGAGGAGACCATATAGCAGCACAATGACAGAGCCTTGAGGTGGAAACATCAGCATGAGGAGACCATATGGCGGCACAATGACAGAGCCTGGAGATAGCAGCAGCAGCATGAGGGCCATGCCAACTGAAGGTTGAGTCTGAGGAATCCACAAACTGTGGTCTGGAGGTGTCAGATGTCACTTGTAATGAAGTGGATGACCGAGTGAACCAGTAAATCACGGCTGCTGGGTTGCCTGTCGAGACGCGACTGTTTTCTCATACCAGGAGCTCAGACCTCTCACTGTGACTCCTCCTGCCACCCTACTCTGCTGCGACTTCTGCCTGCGCCTGATGAATTTAGGCCTCTGCCACTCCTCTGTGCACATCCTGGCACTACTCTGCCTGACATACTTATACACCAGCTGAGTGCGTATATGTTACACTTATGAGAGGAGGACAATGCGCTCCACTACACTTAAAACTGTATTAGACTACAGAAACAACTGTGTAGCTTTAGCTGGACTTTCACAGTAACTAGGCCCAAAGTAGTTTTTCAGGGGAAAAAACTACACCACGTAGGTGTATGTACAGTTTACACTTATGAGAGCTGGACAAAACACTCCTCTTAAAACTGTATAAGGCTACAGAAACAAGGGTGTAGCTTTGGCTGGCCTTTCACAGTAACTAGGCCAAAATTTGTTTTTAAGGAAAAAAAACGTACACCACCTATGTACGCACAGGTTACATTTATGAGAGGACAATAAGCTGCGCTACGCAACCTGTATTAGGAACTGTAAGCAGGTGACTATGGCTTTTACTGCTCTGCCTGACTGGCCCCTTTAAGCTTTAGAGTTGCTGTACACCACACTGCAGCAGTACAGAATCGCTGTGTAGTACAGCCCAGTACAGTATTTTTTAGGCACTAATAGCAGGTGACAATGGCTTTTACTGCTCTGCCTGACTGGCCTCTTTAAAGGGGTACTCCTGTGGAAAACTTTTTCTTTTTAAATCAACTGATGCCAGAAAGTTAAACAGATTTGTAAATGACTTCTATTAAAAAATCTTAATCCTTCCAGTACTTATTAGCTTCTGAATACTACAGAGGAAATTGTTTTCTTCTTGGAACACAGAGCTCTCTGCTGACATCATGACCACAGTGCTCTCTGCTGACATCTCTGTCCATTTTAGGAACTGTTAAGAGCAGCATATGTTTGCTATGGAGATTTTTTCCTACTCTGGACAGTTCTTAAAATGGACAGAGATGTCAGCAGAGTTCATTGTGGTCATGATGTCAGCAGAGAGCTCTGTGTTCCAAAAAGAAAACCATTTCCTCTGTAGTATTCAGACGCTAATAAGTAGTTAAAGGATTAAGATTTTTTAATAGAAGTAATTTACAAATCTGTTTAACTTTCTGGCACCAGTTGATTAAAAAAAAGTTTTCCACGGGAGTACCCCTTTAAGCTTTAGAGTTGCTGTACACCCCACTGCAGTAGTACAGAATCGCTGTGTGGTAGAGCCCAGTACAGTATTTTTAGGCAATAATAGCAGGTGACAATGGTTTTTACTGCTCTGCCTGACTGGCCCCTTTAAGCTTTAGAGTTGCTGTACACCCCCCTGCAGCAGTGGAGTCGCTGTGTATTAAACCCAAAAGTGTACTTTCTCTCTCTCTCTGTCAGTGCTTTTCTGCAGTGATTTGGGCTTGTGGTGAATTGCTGCTGTGAAGCAGTTTTTCTGTGCAACGCACACTCTGCTCTATCTCTCCCTGCAGTGAAACGATCACTGAAATAATACTCTGATGTGACTGGCCGCAAGATGGCTGCCGAAAATAGGGCTGGGACAACACAGGGCTGGCTGCTAATAGGCTGCATGTGATTCATGGTCATCCCACCTACCCGCCTTCCCAGAGTTCCTTGCCCCATGTCCTCACATGTGGATCAGCCATTTTAGATGCCCTGGAGCCCCGACCACACTAAATGGAGTTTAATTAAGTGATTTGTGCGTTCGAAACGCAGCGATATTCGGATTCATTGCAAAGCAAATTTTTCTGAAATTCGTAATGAATTCGGATTAATCAGATTTGATTCCCTCATCCCTAGTCATGGCCATGCCCCCTCAATGGGTCACGCCCCCTCCCATATACTTGCATTGAGGGGGCGTGATCGTGACGTCACGAGCCTACGCCCCCCCAATACCAGTACATCTTATCCACTATCCAGTATTCAGTATTCCTATAATATCCACCATCTTATTTCTATCTGTCTACTTAATTTTTCTTTTTACCTTTTCCAACCATGAATGACTATTCCAAGGAACCAAGTCTTCCCATAATTTATAACATCGTCTAAAGTTTTCAGAAGCCCCGGAGGTTCTCGTCTCTCTTTTCTGTGGTGCAGAAAAGTCCACATCAATGATTCGGCGCATCTTGCACAAGTGTAATCCCTAGTACAATCCGTAGTACAGCCGCAAGTCTCAGCCAAACCGCTGGTCTAGGGACCAAAACTGACCTCATCAAGGACTTTCTTTAGTTTTTTATTATTCTTGTAGTCAGATATTAATGATTACTAGATATTTATTCTGGTTTTTATATACCCTTTTGGAATTATATGGATTTCTGCACAAATTGGTCATAAAATGTCATCTGATCTTCATCTTAGTCACAACAATAGACAATCACAATCTGCTTAAACAAATAACACACAAAGAATTAAATGTTATCATGTTTTAATTGAACACACCATGTAAACATTCACAGTGCAGGTGGAAAAAGTATGTGAACCCTTGGATTTAATAACTGGTTGAACCTCTTTTGGCAGCAATATCTTCAACCAAATGTTTCATGTAGTTGCAGATCAGACGTGCACTACGGTCAGGAGTAATTCTTGACTATTCCTCTTTACAGAACTGTTTCAGTTAAGCAATATTCTTCGGATGTCTGGTGTGAATTGCTTCCTTGAGGTCAGGCCACAGCATCTCAATCGGGTTGAGGTCAGGACTCTGACTGGGCCAGAAGTCGTATTTTCTTCCATTTTAGCCATTCTGTTGTTGTTTTACTTCAATGCTTTGGTTCGTTGTCCTGTTGCAACACCATCTTCTGTTGAGCTTCAGCTGGTGGACAGAGGGCCTTAAGTTCTTCTGCAAAATGTCTTGATAAACTTGGGAATTCATTTTTCTTTCGATGATAGCAATCCGTCCAGGCCCTGACACAGCAAAGCAACCCCAAACCATGATGCCCCCAACACCATACTTCACAGTTGGGATGAGGTTTTGATGTTAGTGTGCTGTGCCTCTTTTTCTCCACACAGTGTTGTGTGTTTCTTCCAAACTACTCAACTTTGGTTTCATCTGTCCACAGAATATTTTGCCCGTACTGCTGTGGAACATCCAGGTGCTCTTGTGCAAACTGTAAACATGCAGTAATGTTTTTTTTTTTTTGGACAGCTGTGGCTTTCTCTTAGGTATCCTCCCATGAAATCCATTCTTGTTTAGTGTTTTACGTATCGTAGATTCACTAACAGGGATGTTGGCATATGCCAGAGACTTTTGCAAGTCTTAAGCAGACACTCTAGGATTTTTCTTCACCTCATTGAGCAGTCTGCACTGTGCTCTTGCAGTCACCTTTACAGGATGGCCACTCCTAGGGAGAGTAGCAGCAGTGCTGAACTTTCTCAATTTATAGACAATTTGTCTTACCGTGGACTAATGAACAACAAGACTTTTGGAGATACTTTTATAACCCTTTCCAGCTTTATGCAAGTCAAGAATTATTAATCGTAGGTCTTTTGAGAGCTCTTTTGTGTGAGGCATCACTCACATCAGGCAATGCTTCTTGTGAAAAGCAAACACAGAACTTTTTTTTTTTTTATAGGGCAGGGCAGCTGTAACTAACACCTCCAATCTAACCTCATTAAGCGGACTCCAGTTTGATGACACTTCACTCCAATTAGCTCTTGGAGATGTCATTAGTCTAGGGGTTCACATACTTTCTCCACCTGCACTGTGAATGTTTACATGGTGTGTTCAATAAAAACATGGTAACATTTAATTCTTTGTGTGTTATTAGTTTAAGCAGACTGTGATTGTCTATTGTTGTGACTTAGATGAAGATCAGATAACATTTTATGACCAATTTGTGCAGAAATCCATATAATTCCAAAGGGTTCACGTACTTTTTATTGCAAATGTATATTATTCTAAAAAAAGAAGGGTCAACACAAACATTTTATAGGTTGCACAAACGTGGTCAATGTGGATCTAAAAATAGATAGATCATAAGGGAAAATGTAACATTGTCGTCTCCTAAACGACACGACCCCTGCCCTCATATCAGTCATCCTGAACCAACACCAATTCCTCCATGTTATGCGCTCGGTTTCAGCCTCTTTAAACAATTACATCCCCGGCTCTGTCTTTAACAAGCTCCAGAATTTCCGGCATAAAAGTTGCCCTTTCACTTTTTGTTCGCCGGTTTGTCCCTTATTTGTATGTTATTATCGGCAGGGGGTGGGTTCCCACCGTTAATGAGGCCTGGAGGGACGTCTCCCTTAACTTCCCGCTATTGAACAGACTTTTACTTTTATTCCTTTTTTGAGCGGCTCATTAAACTCCTCCACACTGGAGCTTTCCAGGGAACCGAAGAAAAATATTGGAAAAACAAAACATATTTTTGTAAAATAAATCTATATTTTCTATTTCTAGTTGTTGTATTTTTCTTTATTACAATAATATAGTATTCTAGTGTTTTTAGCTTTTTCAGTCACGTTCTATCCGCGGCCGGTATGAATGAAGGTAAAGACTCTAAGGCTGATGGGAAGAAATTATAGTAGTAAAAGTCATTTATAATCATAGCAAAGTGTTGCAGAAAATTATTCAATAGATTTTAAGGGGCCCGGCTGTCACTATGTGGCAGAACTGGCCTTTCCCTACAGCAGTCGCTTTTCCTGGGTCCTAACTGTGGCTCACAGTACTTAGATACCCCCAGGACTTACAGAGCATGTATCAATACTGGCAGGTTACAAGAATGAGAATAGCAACTCATCAATAGAGGTGATAGAATGGGTGATGGGCCCCGTGAAAAAAGCCCACACTTACCTATCCTCAGTCCGCGGCTGGTCCCCCGCAGCTCCTGCATGGCTCTTGTCCCCCAATCTTCTTTCTTCTTCCTCTTTGTGAGATGAGCGTTTAAAGGGGTACTCCACTGCCCCAGTGTTTGGAACATTAGGTTCCAATCGCTGGGTACGGGGGTCATGACATCACGCTACACCCCTCAATGCAAGCCTATGGGAGGGGGCGTGGCAGCTGCCACGCCCCCTCCCATAGACTTGCATTGAGGGGGGGGTGGCATTACATCATGAGGGGTGTGGCCATGATGGCACGACCCCCGCAGCCCGCAACCAGCGCTTGGAACTAAATGTTCCGAACACTGGGGCAGTGGAGTACCCTTTAACCCCTTAAGGACCGGGGGTTTTTCCGTTTTTGCATTTTCGTTTTTTGCTCCTTGCCTTTAAAAAATCATAACTCTTTCAATTTTGCACCTAAAAATCCATATGATGGCTTATTTTTTGCGCCACCAATTGTACTTTGTAATGACCTCAGTCATTTTGCCCAAAAATCTACGGTGAAACAAAAAAGAAATCATTGTGCGACAAAATTGAAAAAAAACGCTGTTTTGTAACTTTTGGGGGCTTCCGTTTCTACGTAGTACATTTTTCGGTAAAAATGATACCTTATCTTTATTCTGTAGGTCCATACGGTTATAATGATCCCCTACTTATATAGGTTTGATTTTGTCGGACTTCTGGAAAAAATCATAACTACATGCAGGAAAATTAATACGTTTAAAAATGTCATCTTCTGACCCCTATAACTTTTTTATTTTTCCGTGTATGGGGCGGTATGAGGGCTCATTTTTTGCGCTGTGATCTGAAGTTTTTAACGGTATCATTTTTGCATTGATATAAAAAGTGACCATAAATGCACTATTTTGGACTTTGGAATTTTTTTGTGCGCACGCCATTGACCGAGCGGTTTAATTAAAGATATATTTTTATAACTCAGACATTTCTGCACGCGGTGATACCATATATGTTTATTTTTATTTTTATTTACACTGTGTTTTTTTTTTTTATTGGAAAAGGGGGGTGTCAAATTTTTAATAGGGGAGGAGTTAAATGATCTTTATTCACTTTTTTTTCACTTTTTTTTTGCAGTGTTATAGGTCCCATAGGGACCTATAACACTGCACACACTGATCTCTTATACTGATCATTCTTATCCCATAGGGACCTATAACACTTCACATACTGATCTCTTATACTGATCATTGTTATCCCATAGGGACATATAACACTGCTCACACTGATCTTCATCATTGATCACTGGTTTCTCATAAGAAACCAGTGATCAACGATTCTGCCGCATGACTGCTCATGCCTGGATCTCAGGCACTGAGCAGTCATTCGGCGATCGGACAGCGAGGAGGCAGGTAGGGGCCCTCCCGCTGTCCTGTCAGCTGTTCGGGATGCCGCGATTAGCCGCGGCTATCCCGAACAGCCCGACTGAGCTTGCCGGCAACTTTCACTTTCGCTTTTAGCCGCGCGGCTCAGCTATGAGCGCACGGCTAAAGGGTTAATAGCGCGCGGCGCCGCAATCGGCGCTGCGCGCTATTAGAGCCGGGTCCCGGCTTCACTATGACGCCGGGCAAGCCGTGATATGACGCGGGGTTACTGTGTAACCCCGCGTTATATCAGGAGAGCAGGACCAAGGACGTACCGGTACGTCCTTGGTCCTTAAGGGGTTAATGCTGGACCTGCCAGTTCAGCCAATCACTGGCCGCAGCAGGTCCCATCTTAGCCAGTGGTTAGCTGAGCGGGCCGATCCTGTCACAAACGCTCATCTCACAATCAGAAATAAGAATCGATCAAGCCAAACGGCAGCTGCCGGAGCCCGACACCATTGTATTTTTATGCTAGGGTTAGAATACCCCTCATAAACCCCCCGTTTTTAAATATATAATGTAAATGTAATGAGTAGTGATGAGCAGCATAGGCCATATTCGAATTCGCGATATTTAGCAAACATATGGCCGAATATTCGTCATATATTCGCGAAATTCACATATTCATATATTTTTTTCTATGTGCATATGCAAAAATGTATCCGCATATGCGAAAATCGATTCATATATGCAAATTTTCACGAATATTGAGCCCTCCCTTCTTTAATGGTATAGGGAACTAATGGCCTAGTGCATTAACTCTGTGATTTTTTGCCCATTGAAGCCAATAGGCCCAGTTTGGTCTATGTGGATCTCACGTTATGTAAAACTGTAAAATAAGCAGGAGGGTCTTGGCAGTACAGTGGATGGGAGACCATGCGGTGGTTTGAGTTCCGGGGTGGGACGGAGTGTTACAGTGTTGTGGTTATACTTTACTTTCCTGGAAAGCTGCCGAGTTGCCCATAGCAACCAATGAGAATGCTTTTTTCATTTTGCAGAGGCCTTGTGAAAAATTAAAGTAGCGATCTGATTGGTTGCTATGGGCAACTGGGCAACCTTTACTCTGCACAGGTATTGATAAATATTCCATTATGTTCCTTAACCTTCCTTTCATTCATTCATACCCAGCCTTACACATTAGATCCAGTTTCAATTAACCCCAATACCCATATTTGGTACCCCATTAACCTAGTTCCCACGGTTCAAACACTCAGTTAATTGCCAATCGATCTAGTTCCCACAGTTCAAAGGCTTTCTTAATTACCAATTGACCTACATTTGTCAAGTAAAAAAGTTAAACCAAAACACTGTTACAATCCAGACCACCCCAGGACTCGAACCACCGGACGGTATCCCATCCACTGTACTTCCGAGACTCTCCTGCTTATCTTACAGTTTTACATACCATGAGATTCCCATAGACCACAATGGGCCTATTGGTTTCATCTGGCAAAAAATTCACAGAGTTAATGCTCTAGTGCAGTGGTCTCCAACCTGCGGACCTCCAGATGTTGCAAACTACAACTCTCAGCATGCCCGGACAGCCAAACGGCTGTCCGGGCATGCTGATAGTTGTAGTTTTGCAACATCTGGAGGTCCGCAGGTTGGAGACCACTGCACTAGCCCATTTGTTCCCAATATCATTAAAGAAGGGAGGGCTCAATATTCGCGAATATGCGCATATGCGAAGAGCAGGATGATCAGTGATCACTGTGATGTGTACTGTAAACAAAACAAAAAAAGTAAAAGTGAATATTCGTAATTGCGAATATATAGTGCTATATTCGCAATATTTTCAAATTCGCAAATATGCGATATTCGTGATTAAACTTTGAATTGCAAATATTCGCGAGCAACACTAGTAATGAGTAACAGTTTAGGGCTGTCCACTTGGATGAGAATGATACCATATTACTGTAGATTGTCCCATTCCTCTACACATGGGACACCATATTTATTGCGCGTAATTCACTTCTATAAGTCAATATAAATCCTACTATGGCTAATATACAGCTATATTGATACCATTATACAAAAGGACCCTATAACAATATGGGTACAATTTAATAGGGCCATATGTGGAAGATGGGAGAGAAAATATGAAATTAAATATTATTGATTCTTTTTATTTGTGTCCTTATTTACACTAGGAGAGATGTGGCGTAGATGTCTCCGAGCTGATGGAACAGACATTTTGCGCCGCCCGGCTTTTGAGACGTGAATTCAATATTTATAAACCGTAATTATGAAAAGCTTCAGAATCAAAACTACGGCTTCTATTGGTACGTCAGGAGTGAAGACGTCTCCTATCTGCTGTCACTAAACATCCTCAGTGTATAAGGAAAAAAGAGCTACAACTGGTAATGAGCGGCAGGGGCCATATTCGAATTTGCGATATTTAGCGAATATATGGACGAATATTCATCCTATGTTTGCGAAATTTGCATATTCGCTATGTTCGTTCTCTTTTTTTATTCCATGCAAAAATTCACAATGGAATTTGCACAGTGCGCATGCGCAATTATATATTTCACCTAAAAAAAAGTCAGGGATCAGTGTCCAGTGTGGAAGTGCTGATATTCGCATAAATATTTGCATAAATTTGCATAAAAAAAACTAATATTCGTTGTTACGAATATTTATCACTATATTCTGAATATTCGCTAAATTGTGAATATCCAAAATTCACGGTAAAAATTAGCATTTCGAATATTCACGCTCAACACTAACTACGACCTTAGACACAAGACACAACTGGAAATACAAAGAAAGTATCTGCTGGTTATTACTGGAGAATCTGCTGGGACTTCCTGCTGGTTATTACTGGAGAATCTGCTGGGACTTCCTGCTGGTTATTACTGGAGAATCTGCTGGGACTTCCTGCTGGTTATTACTGGAGAATCTGCTGGGACTTCCTGCTGGTTATTACTGGAGAATCTGCTGGGACTTCCTGCTGGTTATTACTGGAGAATCTGCTGGGACTTCCTGCTGGTTATTACTGGAGAATCTGCTGCGACTTCCTGCTGGTTATTACTGGAGAATCTGCTGGGACTTCCTGCTGGTTATTACTGGAGAATCTGCTGGGACTTCCTGCTGGTTATTAGTGGAGAATCTGCTGGGACTTCCTGCTGGTTATTACTGGAGAATCTGCTGGGACTTCCTGCTGGTTATTACTGGAGAATCTGCTAGGACTTCCTGCGTGGTAGAGGCAGCGAGATCTTCCTGCTGGTTATTTCTGGAGAATCTGCTGGGACTTCCTGCTGATTAGAACTTTATGCTCAGACTTCCTGCGTGGTAGAGGCAGCGAGATCTGATCCACCAACAGTCTGGACACAGATCATAGAGATGTCACACTGTAAGGTAGAGGTAAAATATGCAAAAAAAATAAATAAAATACACTAAACCTATATCATTGACACTTTGCAAACGCTAATTCTATACTCTTAGTCGTGGCACATAGTATAACGGGCAAGTGCCCCCTTTTATAGTGTAACTCCAAATGACCCCAAACGGAAACCAGGAAGCCCGGATCCCAGAAGGATAATGACGTAGATCAATGGTAAAAGCACCTATAAAACCTGGACTGGATAGATGGTCATGTGCACGGTGAGTGTATGACATTCAACAGTACATACATCATGGCCATTCTTATTCATGTGAATTGATATTGGCAGCATAGCATGGCTCATGTGTAGGCGCTGTTATTCAGACCTGTTTAGGTTGCTAATCGGTTATACATATATGAAAGGGTCATATATGGGACATCAATTAAACAAAAGCCGCATCTAAAAACGCATGGTGTGGATACTCTGTTATGTGTAAGTATAATACAAAGATAATATCACATATCCATACACACGTAGACAATGTGCACCAAGGACGTATACCACAAGTGTCCAATGTAATAATGTATGTGGCAACGTCCACACATAATTATCTTCAAGCCGCAGTGTGCCTTTAAATCATAATAAATAAACCACAATGTAAAACATGACACATTATTAGGGGATATACACTGTAGCTGGATAATGTATCAAAGTAACATATGTTGCAGAAAAACCGCAACAATGAACGGTTCCCAAAGAAAATAAACGGAACATATAAAAACTGTCACATGTCTACAGTGGCATAGTAACAATCCCAGCTTATCAGGGGGACCAGAAAAAGGAAAACCCGTAAGTTAGAGTAATACATGTTTTAGAATATTCTACCATTAATTGTTAGTCAGATATTATAGTATTCATGACTAGTCCCATATTACATTCCCGGTATCGTAGTGTGAATGATGCAGAAACCGCATCTCTACCTAATTATGGTGGCAGCACATGAGCAATATCTACCAGATAACCTACGTCAAAGTAAAAAGGGGGGGGGGGGGGAGGAAGGGAGGGGGAGGGACAGAAGAATGGGGGGATTGTGGGGGTATACCCATATCATAACTAGAATATTTGAAATATGACATCCTCAGCTAGGACACACCTCTAGTAAATGTACATGAGGTCATGTTTTGTGTTCATGCCGGTTGGGAAGCGAGAATCCAATACAAGGATCCAATATGCTTCACGGGACCTAAGTTTAGCCATTCTATCTCCTCCCCTTCGGCATGAAAACACCTGTTCTATCGCTGCAACTCTAAAGCCTCTTGAGTCGTTCTGATGTTGCTCTCGGAGATGTCTAGTTAGCCCGGATACAGAGCGATTACTCATGAGGGTATTAGTAGTGCATCGAAAATGTTCGGCATTACGAGTTTTTAACTTCCTCGCTGCCTACATATTGTTTCTGACAGCTGGTACATGTGACCAGGTACACTACATATGTGGAGTTGCAGTTGATAAGTGTTTTAATGGGATATGTCCTATTTGTAATGGTTGATGTGAAAGTGGATCCATTAAGCATGAGGTTGCAACATGTGCATCTGGTGGCGTTGCATTTGTAACAACCAATGGCTGATAGCCAATTCTTGGTAATCTCTCTAGATGCAAATTCACTAGGAGAAAGAAGGTCCCTGAGAGATACTCCTTTCTTCGCTACAAAACGAGTGCCGTGTTCCAGAAGGTGGGCTGTAGTTTCATCTTGGAAAAGGACAGGTAAATGTTTTCTCAAGATAGTACATATCTCCTGAAAGTCACTTCTGTATGGTGTGGAGAAAGTAACCATGTGTATAGGTTCAGTCTCTCGGGATTGTGTTGTATGTTCTTCTAGGTACATTTCCCTGTTCTTGGAGTCTACTATACACTGTGCTCTCTTTAAGGTGGATTTTGTGTAGCCTCTCTTTTTGAGACGGTTTCCAATGTCCCTGCAACTGGATTCGTATGCCGATGTTGTTGAGGAAGCCCTTTTAGCTCTTATTAGTTCTCCAATTGGGAGATTGCGGATAGAGGCCCTAATTTACTTAGAAAATCGTGTTGTAAGTCTATGTTGCTTTCTTACCCGACTACTTTTTTCCCCTGATATTTATTATTATGTCGCATCCTGTTTGTCGCACGTGGGTTTTGTAGGTTTTGGTTTCCAACTCCTCTGAGCTGTCGGGAAAAAATCCACAACAATTCAACAAATTCGGGTTGGAAACCTTTATAAATACGTGGGAAAGCTCAGAAATGTCGGGTTACGCCCCTTTTTCGGGTTTGGGAGAATCCACATTGGGTCCGTCGGGAAAAAATGTTGCATCGTGTTGCAGACTGGCGCAGGATGTCTGCGACATGCCGCAGACAAAGATGCGCCAAAAAAACCAGACAAAACAACTCGGGTTTAGAATAGTAAATGAGGGCCAGTATGTTTTGGATGGATGCTTTCGGCATGCAAAATGCTATTGCCCGCAGTGGGCTTTCTGTACATTCTGGTATGGACCAGATTTCACTCCGCATCTCCTGTTACACTTATGGAACTACAAGACCTCCCTCTTTCCAGCCAGGGAGAACCGGAAATTACTGAAACAAAAGACAGCTTTAATACCAGTAATCCACATTTTTACCCGGTCAGTTCTAGGGCGGATTCTATGAATGTTTTTCAATCCAGAGTGGAAAAGGACTTGAAGACATTGTTCCAATCACCTGAAACCACTACCCCCAATATCAGTAAATTGCAAAACTCGGACCTCGAAAAATTAATTAAAAATGAATACATCATTATACGACAGGCAGATAAAGGGGGTTCAGTGGTGATACTGGATAAAATGCTATACAAAAAATTAATTTTACAACAACTGGAAGACACTACTACGTACAGAAAAATCTCCATCAATCCCACCGCAGTGGTTAAAAACAAACTAAAAAAACTACTGGAGGAAGGAGTACAGATGGGCATTATAAACAACAAACAAAAACAGTATATGATACCGGATTTCCCTATATGTCCTATACCCATACCCATAAAAACACATTTCCCCCCCCCCCCCCGCTCCGCCCAATAGTTGTGGGAATCGGATCTCTACAGGAACATCTGTGCGAATGGTTGGATCATCTCTTACAGCCGCTTGTCCCCAGAACGATGGGATTCATTTGAGACACGAAAACCCTTCTGCTAGCCTCCAAATCTCTCACATGGAACAAACAAGACAAGTGGCTTTCATGTGACGTCACTGCCCTATATACTAGCATACCCCATGAGTCTGCCCTGTCAGCAGTGGAATTCTCTAACTATAGTAATGACCTTAAACAATATATACTATTACTCTTTGTGCTGAAACATAACTTTTTTTCTTTTGATGGACAATTATTTTTCCAAATTACTGGATGCCCAATGGGGGCTAAATTCTCCCCGTCCCTAGCCAATCTATACATGGCCCACTGGGAGGAGGTCTATCTATATGCAGCCAATAACATCTACCACCCCCTTGTGGGGTGGTATGGCAGGTATATAGACAACCTCCTCCTAGTGTGGCGGGGATCGGATGAAGAAACCGTTTCATTTGTGAATTATCTGAACCAAAATTCACATAATTTGAAATTCACATATGTACTAGACCACACAGAAACCAATTTCCTAGATGTCACCCTAACAGGAGATGCGGAGCGAAATCTGGTCCATACCAGAATGTACAGAAAGCCCACTGTGGGCAATAGCATTTTGCATGCCGAAAGCATCCATCCAAAACATACTATTTGCAATCTCCCAATTGGAGAACTAATAAGAGCTAAAAGGGCTTCCTCAACAACATCGGCATACAAATCCAGTTGCAGGGACATTGGAAACCGTCTCAAAAAGAGAGGCTACACAAAATCCACCTTAAAGAGAGCACAGTGTATAGTAGACTCCAAGAACAGGGAAATGTACCTAGAAGAACATACAACACAATCCCGAGAGACTGAACCTATACACATGGTTACTTTCTCCACACCATACAGCAGTGACTTTCAGGAGATATGTACTATCTTGAGAAAACATTTACCTGTCCTTTTCCAAGATGAAACTACAGCCCACCTTCTGGAACACGGCACTCGTTTTGTAGCAAAGAAAGGAGTATCTCTCAGGGACCTTCTTTCTCCTAGTGAATTTGCATCTAGAGAGATTACCAAGAATTGGCTATCAGCCATTGGTTGTTACAAATGCAACGCCACCAGATGCACATGTTGCAACCTCATGTTTAATGGATCCACTTTCACATCAACCGTTACAAATAGGACATATCCCATTAAAACACTTATCAACTGCAACTCCACATATGTAGTGTACCTGGTCACATGTACCAGCTGTCAGAAACAATATGTAGGCAGTACAGCGAGGAAGTTAAAAACTCGTAATGCCGAACATTTTCGATGCACTACTAATACCCTCATGAGTAATCGCTCTGTATCCGGGCTAACTAGACATCTCCGAGAGCAACATCAGAACGACTCAAGAGGCTTTAGAGTTGCAGCGATAGAACAGGTGTTTTCATGCCGAAGGGGAGGAGATAGAATGGCTAAACTTAGGTCCCGTGAAGCATATTGGATCCTTGTATTGGATTCTCGCTTCCCAACCGGCATGAACACAAAACATGACCTCATGTACATTTACTAGAGGTGTGTCCTAGCTGAGGATGTCATATTTTAAATATTCTAGTTATGATATGGGTATACCCCCACAATCCCCCCATTCTTCTGTCCCTCCCCCTCCCTTCCTCCTCCCCCCCCCCCTCCTTTTACTTTGACGTAGGTTATCTGGTAGATATTGCTCATGTGCTGCCGCCATAATTAGGTAGAGATGCGGTTTCTGTATGATTCACACTATGGTACCGGGAATGTAATATGGGACTAGTCATGAATACTATAATATCTGACTAACAATTAATGGTAGAATATTCTAAAACATGTATTACTCTAACTTACAGGTTTTCCTTTTTCTGGTCCCCCTGATATGCTGGGATTGATACTATGCCACTGTAGACATGTGACAGTTTTTATATGTTCCGTTTATTTTCTTTGGGAACCGTTCATTGTTGCGGTTTTTCTGCAACATATGTTACTTTGACACATTATCCAGCTACAGTGCATATCCCCTAATAGTGTGTCATGTTTTACATTGTGGTTTATTTATTATGATTTAAAGGCACACTGCGGCTTGAAGATAATTATGTGTGGACGTTGTCACATACATTATTACATTGGACACTTGTGGTATATGTCCTTGGTGCACATTGTCTACGTGTGTATGGATATGTGATATAATTACTTTTATAGACCTGTAATAGAACAGTACAGCTCCGCATATGAATAGTTATCTCTGGTTTAACTTTGGACTATTATCTTAGTATTATACTTACATATAACAGAGTATCCACACCATGCGTTTTTAGATGCGGCTTTTGTTTAATTGATGTCCCATATATGACCCTTTCATATATGTATAACCGATTAGCAACCTAAACAGGTCTGAGTAACAGCGCCTACACATGAGCCATGCTATGCTGCCAATATCAATTCACATGAATAAGAATGGCCATGATGTACGTACTGTTGAATGTCATACACTCACCGTGCACATGACCATCTATCCAGTCCAGGTTTTATAGGTGCTTTTACCATTGATCTACGTCATTATCCTTCCGGGATCCGGGCTTCCTGGTTTCCATTTGGGGTCATTTGGAGTTACACTATAAAAGGGGGCACTTGCCCGTTATACTATGTGCCACGACTAAGAGCCAGTACAGGCTCGAAACCCGTCGGTTTACCTTCCTTCTTCTTTTATTTCCATCATGGATATCCTTCGTTTTTAAACATGCTATATTAAAGGTGAAGTTTTAATTTTCTAATTGGACCTTTTGGAGCAGCTGGAGGTCCTCCTGCATGTGTACTTTCTTCTTCCATTGTTCTCCGGGACACGGCCCGCGCCTTGCCTGCCTTGCTCTCCTGCAACTACGGAGCTCCTGCATCCAATACCGCACGGTGGTGAGCCGAATTACCCTTTTTCTTTGTTTTTTGCTAATTCTATACACAATATCACTTTTCATTCCAGAATCCTAAACTTTACCCCCTTTCCTGCCAAGGAAAATTTTGTGTATATTTTTGTTTAAAGGGATATTCCTCCTTCATCACAATACATGTAAAGTATGCAATTAGTAATACAGTGGATTGCCCTTCAAATAAGCAGTACCAACATACCCAATTGTACCCAAATTATACCCAAAGTGATATATAGGTTGTATTACTCACCTTTTCCAACTCTGTGAAATGGGAAGCAGGAAGGAGTCTAAGTGTCTGAAATGTGAGCGAGAACGAGTGGCCTATTTACACTTGATTTGGGAGTGTCCTATGATTGAAAAGTTTTGGTCGAAAATTTTCAAAATATTTGAGAAAAAATTTGATATAGAAATGAAGGGAACGGTGTAGAATCATATCTTAGGAGCCACAGGGAACTAGGTGAAATTCAATAGGCTATTCCTGAAGCTTTTTGTCCTAGCTAAATTGTTAATCTGCAGCTCAGCGTTTTGAGTCAACTGTTCTGAATGCTGGAGCCGGCGCTGGGAGCTTGTGACATCATAGCTCCGCCCCTCATGATGACATGCCCCCCCCTGCAAGTCTATGGGAGGGGGCGTGGCAGTCGCCACGCCCCCTCCCATAGACCTGCATTGAGGGGGCAGGGCGTTACATCATGAGAGGGCGGGGCTATGACATCACTAGCTCCCGGCACCGGCTCCAGCGTTTGGATCAGTTTGCTCCAAACGCTGAGCAGCAGCGGAGTACCCCTTTAACCCCTTAACGACGCAGGACGTATATTTACGTCCTGCGCCGGCTCCCGCGATATGAAGCGGGATCGCGCCGCGATCCCGCATCATATCGCGTGGGTCCCGGCGCTAATCAACGCCCGGGACCCGCGGCTAATACCACACATCGCCGATCGCGGCGATGTGCGGTATTAACCCTTTAGAAGCGGCAGTCAAAGCTGACCGCCGCTTCTAAAGTGAAACTGAAAGTATCCCGGCTGCTCAGTCGGGCTGTTCGGGACCGCCGCGGTGAAATCGCGGCGTCCAGAACAGCTGATCGGACAATGGGAGGGCTCTTACCTGCCTCCTCGGTGTCCGATCGACAAATGACTGCTCCGTGCCTGAGATCCAGGCAGGAACAGTCAAGCGTCGATAATGCTGATCACAGGCGTGTTAATACACGCCTGTGATCAGGATGAGAGATCAGTGTGTGCAGTGTTATAGGTCCCTATGGGACCTATAACACTGCAGAAAAAAAGTTAAAAAAAAGTGTTAATAAAGGTCATTTAACCCCTTCCCTAATAAAAGTTTGAATCACCCCCCTTTTCCCATAAGAAAAAAAAAACAGTTTAAAAAAAATAAAAATAAACATATGTGGTATCGCCGCGTGCGTAAATGTCCGAACTATAAAAATATATCATTAATTAAGTCGTACGGTCAATGGCGTACGCGCAAAAAAATTCCAAAGTCCAAAAAAGCGTATTTTGGTAACTTTTTATAACATTAAAAAATGAATAAAAAGTGAACAAAAAGTCAGATCAAAACAAAAATCATACCAATAAAAACTTCAGATCACGGCGCAAAAATTGAGTCCTCATACCGCCCCGTACGTGGAAAAATAAAAAAGTTATAGGGGTCAGAAGATGACATTTTTAAACGTATTAATTTTCCTGCATGTAGTTATGATTTTTTCCAGAAGTGCGACAAAATCAAACCTATATAAGTAGGGGATCATTTTAACCGTATGGACCTACAGAATAATGATAAGGTGTAATTTTTACCGAAATATGCACTGCGTAGAAACGGAAGCCCCCAAAAATTACAAAATGGCGTTTTTTTTTAGATTTTGTCGCACAATGATTTTTTTTTTCTGTTTCGCCGTGCATTTTTGGGTAAAATGACTAATGTCACTGCAAAGTAGAATTGGCGACGCAAAAAATAAGCCATAATATGGATTTTTAGGTGGAAAATTGAAAGGGTTATGATTTTTAAAAGCTAAGGAGGAAAAAACGAAAGTGCAAAAACGGAAAAACCCTGAGTCCTTAAGGGGTTAAGGAAATGGTTTGCTGTTGACTCACCAAATGTTAGAAATTGTATACATCTGAGCTATAAGGTGAAAGAATATGAGAAATGGGGAAGTAGAGATTCCAAAAAAAGATTGAAAGAATATAGAAAATCCTGGGGATACTGATTCTAAGGCAATTTGGTAGGACTCTTGGGGCAATTGATGAAAATAGTTTTTGTGTTTTTTTTCCCCTCCCCAGCAGGTATGGGAGGGACATAGGGAGGGGGGCTTGTCTGTATTATAAAGTAAGAATATATTGTATGGTGTATTGTTACAACTGTGGCAGTAAGCCTAAATTTTGTTGTTAAAACTGGAAAATAAAAATAAAGAGTTATCACATATTATACTAACTTCAGCATGTTTTGGCATTATTCACCCCTAACAGGAAGTTGTGTAGACCTCTTGTCAGTGTTGTCAGCAGCAACACTGCTCCTCCCTCTCTCTCGTCATCCTCTGCTGTCTCAGTAGGTTTGGCTGGGTCTTGTCTCAGCGCTCTAGTCCCGCCCCCTGAGTGATGTCACCACCTCTGACCAGCCCCTACAGCTACATCACCATCCTTCTGTCATATATACATATACATCTATAACTTTATTGGGCCATTTGGGGAGAATTAGGTGTGGTTACAGTATGTTACCTGTGTGTTGAGCCAATGCCACAAGCAGAGGAGCAGACAGGGAATGATTACAGCAGGTGCTTTAGTCTCACTGATTGCATAATAGACTGCTGTGAAGTGGAATGTTTTGCAACTGTGGGCTGGGAACTAGCAGAAGCGTCTTGGAAAGAAAGTGGGCCGGGCTTGAGGACTGTGATGAAGAGATGAAGAGAAGAGAAAGAAATGTATTCTGGGAATTGTAGGACTGAGCGACTGCTCAACCAGCAAGTGAGAAGAGGGCAGAAAGCAGGGGCCTCCAGCTGCTCCAAAACAATGATACAATTAAAACTTCACCTTTATTCCATACATGTTAAAAGCAATAAGATATCCAACGTGAATGTTAAAACAAAAGAAACATCAACGCGTTTTTAGGCAGATATGGCTCTTAGTCATGGCAACGTGTTCATGGGCATATGCCCCTTATATAGTGGCAACCCAAAATAAACCCCCCAGTCACAGGAGCAGGCCGGAAACAACGTGAGAATGACATATACAAGCTTCATACTAGCCACATAAAGCCACAAACTGCAGAACGGATCAACCAGGTAAGTCCACAAGGAAACAAATGAACATACATTACTAAATGTAAAGAAAACCTGGTCTGAATTGTAGTCAGGAATATATACATCAGGTATACAAATAACCATGTGTGTGAACACCTTCCTAGTGTTGACTGAATGAGGACCGGAAAACAATATGAACAATTATTCCACCATCATATAGATATAACATTGGACATAAACCGTAAATGACACAAATACTTCACTCCTTGGATCAACTGTGGAAAACCATTAGGTAATTGAGTTCACATAATAAATTATAAGTCCAGCTATTCATAAATATCATGTCAATTTGTGAGACTCAAAAAACAAATGGTCTGGTAATATATGACTTCTAAATGCAGAGTGCGACTCCACCATACTGTAAGTAATAGTGTAGCATTGCGCTTTGGGTGTTCTGCAGCCTCCAGCTTACATCGACAATGAATACTATTATGGTTGTTATCCACTCTAATAAGAGGCACCTAACCCCTTAAGGGCATGCACCGTGAATGTACGGTGCTGCATAGCGTCACTTCGCACACATCGCCATATATTTACGGCACGGCTGTGACGCTTCACTCGCGGCGGGTCCCGGCAGCTGTCAGCAGCCACGGACATGCCGATAATGGCGGACATCATCAATTGCGCTGATGTCTGCCATCAACCCCTCAGATGTCGTGATCAAAACAGTGTGGCACTTAAAATGGCTGATCTGATCGCCTGCGGCACTGCTGCAGGGATCAGATCAGCCAGGATGGCAGACAGAGGTCCCCTCACCTGCCTCCATCCATCTCCCGGCGTCTTCTGCACTGATCTGCCTTACAGCAGACCAGAGCAGAAAAGCTCCGATAATAATGATCAGTGCTATTCCCTATGCATAGCACTGAACAGTATTAGAAATCTAATGATTGCTATAAATAGTCCCCTATGGGTACTGAAAAAGTGTAAAATAAATGTTAAAAAAATTGAAAAAAAAGTGGATTTTTTTTTTTTAATCCCCTCCCACAATAAAGTTTTAAATCACCCCTTTTCCCTATATTAATACACAAAAGCGTAAAAAAAAAAAAATTTAAAACATATTTGGTATTGTTGCGCGTGTGAATGTCAGAACTATAAACACATAATGCTAATGATCCCCTACGGAGATTGGCATAAACGTAGAAAAAAAAAGTGAAACATTTTAGCATTTTTGCAATTTTTTTCTTTTATAAAAAGCGATCAAAAATTCACATATGCGCAAACGGGGTACTAAAACAAACAACAGATCATGGTGCAAAAAATGAGCCCTCACACATCCCAGAATACAGAAAAATAAGAAAGTAATAGGTGGTCAAAATATGGCAATTTTAAACAAACTGATTTTGTAAAAATAAAGTTTGAGTTTTTTTTTAAAGCATTACAATAATGAAATGTACCGTATATACTCGAGTATAAGCCGACCCGAGTATAAGCCGAGACCCCTAATTTCACCCCAAAATCCCAGGAAAAGTTATTGACTCGAGTATAAGCCTAGGGTGGGAAATACATCATCCCCCCCTGTCATCATCCAGACCCGTCATTAACATCCTCATCATCATCATCCCCTTGTCATCATCCCACACATCCCCCCTTCATCATCCACTTGTCATCATCCCACACATCCCCCCTTCATCATCCCCTTGTCATCATCCCACACATCCCCCCTTCATCATCCCCTTGTCATCATCCCACACATCCCCCCTTCATCATCCCCTTGTAATCATCCCACACACCCCCCTTCATCATCCCACACCCCCCCCCTTCATCATCCCACACACCCCCCTTCATCATCCCACACAACCCCCTTCATCATCCCACACACACCCCTTCATCATCCTCTTCTCATCATTCGCCCTCAGTGGTCTTCAACCTGCGGGCCTCCAGAGGTTTCAAAACTACAACTCCCAGCATGCCCGGGCAGCCATCGGCTGTCCGGGCTTGCTGGGAGTTGTAGTTTTGAAACCTCCGGAGGTCCGCAGGTTGAAGACCACTGCGGCCTTCGACATCATCCAGCCCCCTCTCACCCCCCTTTAGTTCTGAGTACTCACCTCCGCTCGGCGCTGGTCCGGTCCTGCAGGACTGTCCGGTGAGGAGGTGGTCCGGTGGGATAGTGGTTCCGGGCTGCTATCTTCACCGGGGGCGCCTCATCTCTGCGCTTCGGGCCCAGAATAGAGGTGTTGCCTGGACAATGACGCAGAAGTACATTGGCAATGAACGCACCTCTGCGTCGTTGTCAAGGCAACGTGACTATTCTGAGGCCGGGCCCGAAGCGCTTAGAAGAGGCCTCCCCGGTGAAGATAGCAGCCCGGAACCACTATCCCACCGGACCACCTCCTCTCCGGACAGCCCTGCAGGACCGGACCAGCGCCGAGCGGATGTGAGTACTGTACAGAACTAAAGGGGGGTGAGAGGGGGCTGGATGATGTCGAAGGCCGCAGTGGTCTTCAACCTGCGGACCTCCGGAGGTTTCAAAACTACAACTCCCAGCAAGCCCGGACAGCCGATGGCTGCCCGGGCTTGCTGGGAGTTGTAGTTTTGAAACCTCTGGAGGTCCGCAGGTTGAAGACCACTGCGGGTGGAGAGTTCACTCGAGTATAAGCCGAGGGGGGTGTTTTCAGCACGAAAAATCGTGCTGAAAAACTCGGCTTATACTCGAGTATATACGGTATGTAACCATGGTGATCATTTTAAACCTATTGGCCAAGAAAATAGAGAAACATGTAATTTTTTCCGTAAAATGTATAGCGTGAAAACGAAACTTTGCAAAATTACGATTTTCGTTTAAATTTCCTTACACAAAAATTTTTGGGAGGTTTTACCATACATTTTAGGGTAAAATGAGTGATGTCATTACAAAGTGCAACTGGTCACGCAAAAAACAAGCCCTCATACTAGTCTGTGAATGGAAATATAAAAGAGTTAAGGATTTTAGAAGGTGAGGAGGAAAAAAACGAAAATGCTAAAATAAAATTAGTTGTGACCTTAAGGTCAAAATGGGCAGTGTACTTAACCCCTTGCCACAAATGGACATTCATTAATGTCCATTTGCGGCTCCCGATGTATGACACGTGCTCAGCAGGTGAGCGTGCATCATACCAGGTGGGCACCGGTTGCTATAAGCCACAGCTAATGCCGGACATCTCCGATCGATGCCCGGCATTAACCCCATCAAACTTGATCGCCGCGTCTAAAACTAAAGTAAATAATGCCGTTTGAGACCACCGCGGTGAAATCGCGGCATCCCGGACAGCTTGCAGGATGTGAGGCGGATCCCTATCTGCCTCCTCGCTGTCCGATCACCGAATGACTGCTCCATGTCTGAGATCCAGGCCAGAGCAGTCAAGTGGCGATGACACTGATCAATGCCATGCTATTGCATAACAGTGATCAATGTATTCAATCAGTGTGGGCAATGTAAAAAAAAAGTTCATAAATGTGATTTAACCCCTCCACTAATAAAAGTTTGAAAAACCCACCTTTTCCCATAAAAAAAATTACAGTGTAAATAAAAATAAAAATACGGTATGTGGTATGGCCGCGTGCATAAATGTCAGGAGTATAAAAGTATATTGTTAATTTAATCGCACGGTCAATGGCACACGTGTAAAAAAAATTCCAAAGTCCAAAATAGTGTATTTTTGTCACTTTTTATACCATAAAAAATGAATAAAAGTGATCACAAAGTCCGATCAAAACAAAAATGGTACCGCTAAAATCTTCAGATCACAGCGCAAAAAAATTTGCGCTCATGCCACCCCGTACGTGAAAAAATAAAAAAGTTATAGAGTCAGCATAACAATTTTCAACATATTAATTTTGGTGCATGTAGTTATGATGTTTTTTTTTTAAGTAAAATTAAACCAAACCTAATATAAATTGGATAGCCTTGCAACCGTATGGACCTACAGAATAAATATTAGGTGCAATTTTTACTGAAAACTGCACTGCGTATAAATGGAAGCCACTAAATATTACAAAATGGCTTTTTTTTTTTCAATTTTTCCCCACAAAAAATTTTTTGCTGCTTTCGCTGTAGATTTTGTGGTGAAATTATTAATGGAATTACAAAGTAAAATTGTTGCCACAAAGAACAAACCCTCATGGATTTTCAGGTGGAAAATTGAAAGTGTTATGATTTTTAGAAGGTGGGGAAGAAAAAACTGAAGTGCAAAAATGAAAAGTCGCCAAAGAGGGAAGGGGTAAAATGGGTACTCCTGTGCCCCAGCCTTTTGAACATCCATTTCAGAAGGCTTGGAGCAACGGCTGTGATTGCGATGTCATGACCACGCCCCCTCCATTGATGTCTATGGGAGGGGGCGTGATGACCGCCATGCCGTGACACGCCGCCATTGCACAGCAAACACCTACAGGACGCACTCACTTGATCTCTGTGGACCTGAGGAAGGCGCTTGTTAGCGCCGAAACGCGTTGTCCTATCATTTTCTATTCAATAAATCCTTTTGTCCTGTGCAACCTCGGCTATTGAGTCCTGTTCTTTACAAGCAGAAGCGCTCAACCCAAAATCCCCTGTTTTTTTTTTTTTTTCCTGTTTACTTCGTATATGGACTCATGATTCCAATTTTTTGGGGGGAAATGTTATTTAGTTCAGAATCAATTTGCTCATCTCTACCTGATACGACAAAAGCTCCCGCTATCATGGTACTTTCCATCTGAAGAGAAACAATGGCCTCATCTAAACTTACCGCCAGGGACCATTATTTCCACCTAGTTCTCACTTTAAGTACGTGACTCTTCAAAAGTCTGGAAAGCGGCTCAGTACCCAGTGGGAAGTACCAACTGCTGAGGATTTAATTTTTATCTTTCACTCCACGACTGAGTACTGTACAAAAGTGTCTTTTCCTTGAAGAAAACAGAGGCCCAGAAGCTTTTGCGTTCATGTATTAATTCAATGTAATTTCATGTATTATTTTATACAGTATTTTTATGCATTGGGCCAACATTTTTTTGGCGTATTTTTTATAACAATTTTATTACTTATTCTTTTTTTTTTTTTATTAAATATATAGGTTGCACATAAATGGCTTCATGATGTGATCAGTGAATGATGCTATGGCTCTACAAAATGACGTAGAGGGCACACAGAATACATAGGGGCTCTGTCACGATCACACCCTGTCGGTGCAGCCAAGATGCTAGAGAGAGTGTGATGGTGCAAGGGTTAAAGCCACCAGACCTCTGAGAATCCACTACTAGTACCAGCAATTCACCAAATTATCCCGTGTTTCACCAGAGCTTCCTTCAGAAACGTGAGCTCCTATATTTAGAGATCAAAGACGAGAGATGATTAATTAAAAATGTAAAGTGATAAAAGGTATCACAGTGCTAGGTATAAAATAAACAAATGACATAAGAGGTACAAAAAATATATAAAAGAGTTCGGCAAGACAAGTTCAGAAAACAAAAAGAAAGTCCTTACAGCGTAATGGTATAGCCGTCCTTACAGCATAATGGTATAGCAGTCCTTGTGAGTGAGTCTCCAGCTGTATCTTAAGGTCTTGTCAGCTTTTGCCACAGGCTTCAACAAAGGTTTGTCCAGCATCTCAGTTATATAGCGGGTTTTTAGGAGGGAAAAGGGAATTAATCTGATCCCACAAGGTGGGGGGGAACTTCCATCCCTCTTTCCTGGTCCCTTATGTTAATTTGTTTTATGATGGCCTTTGAGAGGTTTTGCTATCTTACTATAGTTTGGGACAAATCTACGATAATACCCTGCGGACCCCAAAAAGGACAGGACCTGATTTTTGGTCTTAGGAATTGGCCAGACCATAATAGACTCCACATTACTGGGCTCAGGGCATAGGGACCCTCCTCCAACCCTATGTCCTAGATACTGCACTTCTGTCATGCCAACTTGACACTTTTCTGGTTTTATGGTAAGCCCTGCCTCAGCTATTTGTTTTACCACCTTGCCCAGGTGAATCAGGTGCTCCACCCAGGTCTTGCTGATTATGGCAATATAATCTAAGTATGCCACGGCGTATTCCCTGTGGCCCTCTGGCAGCTGATCAATCAGTCATTGGAAAGTGGCTGGGGCATTCTCCATCCCAAAAGGCATGACACCACACAACCCAAAGGGAGTGATAGAGGCTGACCGCTCCTGGGCCTCTGGGGTCATAGGGATCTGCCAGTACCCTCAGCTCATCCATGATAGTCACGTATTGGGAACCTGCTAACTGATCAAGCTGATTAAGTAGTTCATCTATTCTGGGCATGGGGTAAACATAAAAGGTAGTCACAGCATTTAACCTTTGGTAATCCACTCAGAACCTGGTGGATTTATCCTCTTTGGGCACAAGCACTACTGGGGAGGCCCAAGGGCTTTTTGTCTTCTTAATTACCCCTAGCTTCAACATGTCCTCAATCTCCTTCTGTATATGGGCCTTTACCTCTGGGGATACCCGGTAGGTGGCTGGTTAACATGGTGGGTGGCTAGGGTAGTTCACCCTGTCTTCCCAGTAAAGATGGCACTGAAGGGGCCTAGTACATGATTTAACTGCCTATTTCTTTCCTTTGAGAGCTGTGGATTGATCTCTACATCCTGAAGGGATCCCTGGCTCTTAGCTTCCTCCACTAGGTCCAGTAGGGGATCACTACCCAGCCCTTCCTCTGGTGCACTACATACACTGAGTACCACCTCCTCAGGGTCATAGAATGCCATATTAATGGGGTACTGTCTCTGCCTCTGACCTTTCTCATCAAGGGCACCTACATATGTGGTGGGTTCTAGGCATTGTAAAATAGTAAAAGGACCCTCCTAGGCAGCCTGCAACTTATTCTGCCTGATGGGGTTCAGAACCATTACCTTCTGTCCCACTTCATAGACCTGGTCCCTTGCATTGTGATCGTACCAGTACTTCTGCCTGGACTGTGCTGCTATGAGGTTGTCCTGTACCAGCCCAGTCAATGCCTGCATCCTGTCCCTGAATCTCAGAACATACTCCACCACAGAAGTCTCAGGGGCATGTAGCCCCCCTTCCCATTCCTCCCTAACTAAATATAGGGGTGCCCGCACTTTGTGACCATATAATAATTCAAAGGGAAGAGAAGCCTGTAAACTCTTGGGGTACCTCCCTGTAAGCGAATAACAGCTGGGAGTAAATACCTTTCCCAGTCTCAGCCATCTGATTCTACAAAGGTTTTCAGCATTTGTTTCAAGGTTCCATTGAACCTCTCGCAGAGACCATTTGTTTGGGGGTGGTATGGGCTACCAAATGCTGTACATTTGCCTATTTAAAGAGACTTTGCATGAGATTGGACATGAACTGTGGCCCTAATCAGTGAGGGAACCCCACCCTGCAGAATATACTGATCAGTGAGGGAACCCCACCCTGCAGAATATACTGATCAGTGAGGGAACCCCACCCTGCAGAATATACTGGTCAGTGCATCTGCCACCTTGTCTGCCAGATGGAGGATAAGGCAACGGCCTCAGGGTACCTGGTCGCATAATCCACAACAGTAAGAATAAATTGTTTCCCTGTGCTTCTGGGTATAGCCAGAGGCCCCACAATATCCACTGCCACTCGTTCAAAAGGTACAGATATGACTGGTAGGGGCACTAGGGGAACACGAGTAACATCCCCAGACTTACCCACCCTCTGGCAGACACAACAGGATCTACAGTAATTTGCAGCAGCAGTACCCATACCCAGCCAGTAGAAATTGGCTCATCCCTCTCTCTCTGCGGCTCATACCTCTCTCTCTGCGGCTCGTGCCTCTCTCTCTCTGCGGCTTGTGCCTCTCTCTCTCTGCGGCTCGTGCCTCTCTCCCTGCGGCTCGTGCTTCTCTCTCTCTGCGGCTCGTGCCTCTCTTTCTGCGGCTCGTGCCTCTCTCTCTGTGGCCCGTGCCTCTCTCTTCGTGACTCGTGCCTCTCTCTCTGTGGCTTGTGCCTCTCTCTCTGTGGCTCGTGCCTCTCTCTCTGTTGCTTGTGCCTCTCTCTCTGCGGCTCCTTCCTCTCTCTCTGCGGCGCATGCCTGGGCCTCTCTCTCTGCGGCTCGTTCCTCTCTCTCTGCAGTTTGGTACTGAAGAAGCAGTTGGAGTTTCATATTGGCATCCACATTCCCAAGGTGTTGTAAGGCAGTCCGCATATAAGAGTCCAAGGCCTCATGTGGAGTACTGTCCTGATGGGGAGTAATGTTGTATTCCCCAGGAGATATCAGTCCTTGGATGGCAGTTCCAGCTGTAGGACTTTGTCTCATGTCGCTCAGCTCTTCTGCACGGACATCATACTCCACAAGATCAGCAATAAGTTGTTCCTTGTTCTTTCCTGCAGTAGGGATGTCCTTTTCTTGGTGCATTAGCTCCAGTGCAGGCTTGGACTGCTTGCGATATGCCTCCATATTTCCAAGATGAGACAGAGGAGGTAAAACAGGAGATAGGGAGGACAGAACTGTCTTGCACTCTTTTTTGTTTAAAACCAGCACTGAGCTCTGTCTTTGGAATTTACACACAAGAACATGTATGCAATTTATTTTAGGGTTAAGATTTCCTTACAGGTAAAATCCAGCAAGCACTAAAAATCTCTAAATATATCCCGACGCTGCCACCAGTTGTCACGATCACACCCTATCGGTCCAGCGCTAGAGAGAGAGAGAGAGAGAGAGAGTGTGTGATGGTGTAGCGGTTAGAGTGACCAGACCTCTGGGTATCTACTACTGGTCCAAGCAAGTCACCAAATTAACCCTTTGATAAACATGTCTAAAGCTCCTATATTAAGGGATCAAAGACGAGAGATGATTAATGAAACATTTAATCTGAAAAAAGGTATCACAGTGCTAGGTATAAAATAAACAAATGACATAGAAGTACAAAAAATATATAAATGAGTTCAGCAAGACAAGTTCAGAAAACAAAACGAAAGTCCTTACAGCATAATGGTATAGCCGTCCTTGTGAGTGAGTCTCCAGCTGTATCTTAGGATATTGTCAGCTTTTTCCACAGGCTTGAACAAAGGTTTGTCCAGCATCTCAGCTATATAGTGTTTTTTTTAGGAAGGAAAGAGGAATTCATCTCAAGGTGGGGGGAAACTGCCATTACTCTTTCCTGGTCCCTTATCTTAGTTTGTTTTATGATGGGACCAGAGTGCCTGATTTCAAAGGAGGTATAACACAGACAGACCCCCAAATAAAACTGGAATACACAAAAACAAATACACAGTCTGAATGAACCCTCACCTGTGTCTTAGATTATACATTATACACAAATAAAATTATAATACACTTGTATGATTCCACAATCAGGCCTTGGGCATGGAGGCGTCTTGAATGGACTGATGGAAGATGAATCTGGAGAGGAAAGATGAGTCTAAAGGGGACTGGGGGGAACAGATGAAACTGGAAGGGACAGAGGAGTCAGGAGGAAGACAGGAGGAGTGTAGATGAAATGGAGGAGTCTTGAAGAGACCAAGTCTGGAGAGAGTCTGGAGAGAAAAGATGAGTCTAGAGGGAACTGAAGGGGTCAGATTTTATTGGAAGGAACAGAGAAGTCCAGAAGGGATAGAGGAGTCTGGAAGAAGTAGGGGATATAGGAGTCTGAAGGAGGACGTAGAGGTTTGTAGGGGGCAGAGGGGACTGAAGTATTATAAAGGTGTCTAAACAGGAGTCTAAAAGAAACACAAGAGTCTGGAGGGACAGAGGAGTCAGGGGGTACAAGAGGATTCTGGAGAAGGACTCTAGATGGGACATAGTACTAGATAAGACAAAGTCTGGAGGAAATAGAGGAGTCTTGAAAGGGGTCTGAAGAGGACAGATGAGTCTAAAGGGGACTGGAGGGAACAGATGAAACTGGAAGGGATAGAGGAGTCTGGAGGAGGGCAGATTAATCTGGAGGGGATAGTGGTGTCTCATAGGGACATAGGAGTCTGGAGGGACCAGAGGGGTCTGGAGGGAACAGAGGGGTCGGAAAGAGGAGAGAGGATGGATAGAGAAGTCTGGAGGAGACAAAGGTCTCTGGAGGGACAGAGGAGCATGGAGGAGACAGAGAGGTCTGGAGGAGGACAGAGTCTAGAGGGGACAGAGAAGTCAAGAGGGAACAGAGATGTTTGGGTGGGCAGAGGAGTTTGGAAGGGACAGAGGAGTATGGAGGAGGGGGGGACAGATGAGTCTGGAAGAGACAAAATGGTCTTGGTTGGACAGAGGAGTCTGGAGGAGGACATAGGAGTCTGGGATAATTAGAGGAGTCTGGAGGAGATAAAGTGGTCTGAGGTAGACAAAGAAGTCTGGAAGAGGAAACAGAGTAGTATGGAGGAAACAGAAGTCTGGAGGCAAACAGAGGGGTCTGGAGAAAGGGACAGAGAAGTCTGGAAGAGACAGAGGAATCTTGGGTGGACAGAGGTGTCTGGAGGAGGAGGACAGAGGGGTCTGGAGGACAAAGCAGTTAAGAAGGGACAGAGGAGTCTGGTTGGATAGAAGAGTTTGGAGGAGACAGAGAATTATTATTGGGTGGACAGAGGAGTCTGGGGTAGAGGAGTCTAACAGCAACTTTAACCCCTCCTCCCTTATTCAGGTTACAGGCATGCTGGCTGAGTGTGCATGTTAATGGGGGGGGGGGGGGGTAATTGGTGGGATATTTAATCAGTGTTTGACCCACAGCTTTCTGAAATGTTTTCTCAGCTTGAGGAACTGAATTTATATCAGTATAATATGTAGATTCTTGTGCAAATGTGTAAATATAGGATTTAATCCTATTATCCTTTATTCTCTTCAGGAGCTCTTCAGGCCTCCTTTTTATTTCCTTGTCTTACTTAGTGTATCCCCATTGTATCCCTATTTTGACCCTATTGTGTCCCTATTGTGTCCTTATTGTGTCCCTATTGTGTCCCTACTGTATCCCTACTGTGTCCCTAATGTATCCCTATTGTGTCCCTATTGTATCCCTATTTTGTCCCTATTGTGTCGCTATTGTGTCCCTAATGTATCCTAATTGTATCCCTATTGTGTCCCTATTGTGTCCCTATTGTGTCCCTATTGTATCCCTATTGTGTCCCTATTGTGTCCCTATTGTATCCCTATTGTGTCCTTATTGTGTCCCTATTGTGTCCCTACTGTATCCCTACTGTGTCCCTAATGTATCCCTATTGTATCCCTATTTTGTCCCTATTGTTTCCCTATTGTATCCCTATTGTGTCCCTAATGTATCATAATTGTATCCCTATTGTGTCCCTATTGTTTCCCTATTGTATCCCTATTGTGTCCCTACTGTATCCCTACTGTGTCCCTGTTGTGTCCCTATTGTGTCCCTATTGTATCCCTATTTTGTCCCTATTGTGTCCCTATTGTGTCCCTAATGTATCGTAATTGTATCCCTATTGGGTCTCTATAGTGTCC